>NW_028165211.1:25000-31760 GCF_964263955.1 Coregonus lavaretus | reverse complement strand
AAAATAAATTGGATGACTTAAGATTACGGTTATCCTACCAACGGGACATTAAAAACTGTAATATCTTATGTTTCACCGAGTCGTGGCTGAACGACGACATGGATTTCATACAGCTAGCGGGCTATACGCTACATCGGCAGGATAGAACGGCTGACTCCGGTAAGACAAGGGGTGGCGGTCTGTGTATATTTGTAAAAACAGCTGGTGCACAAAATCAAATACTAAGGAAGTCTCGAGGTTTTGCTCGCCTGAGGTAGAGTATCTTATGATAAGCTGTAGACCACACTATTTACCAAGAGAGTTTTCATCTATATTTTTCATAGCTGTCTATTTACCACCACAAACCAATGCTGGCATTAAGATTGCACTGAATGAGTTGTACAAGGCCATAAATCAACAGGAAAATGCTCATCCAGATGCAGCGCTCCTAGTGGCCGGGGACTTTAATGCAGGGAAACTTAAATCCGTTCTACCTAATTTCTACCAGCATGTTAAATGTGCAACCAGAGGAAAAAAAACTCTAGACCACCTTTACTCCACACACAGAGACGCATACAAAGCTCTCCCTCGCCCTCCATTTGGCAAATCTAACCATAACTCTATCCTCCTGATTCCTGCTTATAAGCAAAAATTAAAGCAGGAAGCACCAGTGACTCGGTTAATAAAAAGTGGTCAGATGACGCAGATGCTAAGCTACAGGACTGTTTTGCTAGCACAGACTGGAACATGTTCCGGGATTCTTCAGACAGCATTGAGGAGTACACCACATCAGTCACTGGCTTCATCAATAAGTGCATCGATGATGTCGTCCCCACAGTGACCGTACGTACATACCCCAACCAGAAGCCATGGATTACAGGAAACATCCGCACTGAGCTAAAGGGTAGAGCTGCCGCTTTCAAGGAACGGGACTCTAACCCGGACGCTTATAAGAAATCCCGCTATGACCTCAGACGAACCATCAAACAGGCAAAGAGTCAATACAGGACTAAGATTGAATCGTACTACACTGGCTCTGACGCTCGTCGGATGTGGCAGGGCTTGAAAACTATTACAGACTACAAAGGGAAGCACAGCTGCGAGCTGCCCAGTGACACAAGCCTACCAGACGAGCTAAACCACTTCTATGCTCGCTTCGAGGCAAGCAACACTGAAGCATGCATGAGAGCACCAGCTGTTCCGGATGACTATGTGATCACGCTCTCCGTAGCCGATGTGAGTAAGACTTTTAAGCAGGTCAACATTCACAAGGCCGCAGGGCCAGACGGATTACCAGGACGTGTACTCCAAGCATGTGCTGACCAACTGGCAAGTGTCTTCACTGACATTTTCAACATGTCCCTGACTGAGTCTGTAATACCAACATGTTTCAAGCAGACCACCATAGTCCCCGTGCCCAAGGACTCTAAGATAACCTGCATAAATGACTACCGACCCGTAGCACTGACGTCTGTAGCCATGAAGTGCTTTGAAAGGCTGGTCATGGCTCACATCAACAGCATTATCCCAGAAACCCTAGACCCACTCCAATTTGCATACCGCCCCAACAGATCCACAGATGATGCAATCTCTATTGCACTCCACACTGCCCTTTCCCACCTGGACAAGAGGAACACCTACGTGAGAATGCTATTCATTGACTACAGCTCAGCATTCAACACCATAGTGCCCTCTAAGCTCATCACTAAGCTAAGGATCCTGGGACTAAACACCTCCCTCTGCAACTGGATCCTGGACTTCCTGACGGGCCGCCCCCAGGTGGTAAGGGTAGGTAACAACACATCTGCCACACTGATCCTCAACACGGGGGCCCCTCAGGGGTGCGTGCTCAGTCCCCTCCTGTACTCTCTGTTCACCCATGACTGCATGGCCAGGCACGACTCCAACACCATCATTAAGTTTGCCGACGACACAACAGTGGTAGGCCTGATCACCGACAACGATGAGACAGCCCATAGGGAGGAGGTCAGAGACCTGGCCGTGTGGTGCCAGGACAACAACCTCTCCCTCAACGTGACCAAGACAAAGGAGATGATTGTGGACTACAGGAAAAAAAAGAGGACTGAGCACGCCCCCATTCTCATCGACGGGGCTGTAGTGGAACAGGTTGAGAGCTTCAAGTTCCTTGGTGTCCACATCACCAACGAACTATCATGGTCCAAACACACCAAGACAGTCATGAAGAGGGCACGACAAAGCCTATTCCCCCTCAGGAGACTTAAAAGATTTTAACATGGGTCCTCAGATCCTCAAAAAATTCTACAGCTGCACCATCGAGAGCATCCTGACTGGTTGCATCACCGCCTGGTATCCAACTGCTTGGCCTCCGACCGCAAGGCACTACAGAGGGTAGTGCGTACGGCCCAGTACATCACTGGGGCCAAGCTTCCTGCCATCCAGGACCTCTATACCAGGCGGTGTCAGAGGAAGGCCCTCAAAATTGTCAAAGACTCCAGCCACTCTAGTCATAGACTGTTCTCTCTGCTACCGCACGGCAAGCGGTACCGGAGTGCCAAGTCTAGGTCCAAAAGACTTTTCAACAGCCTCTACCCCCAAGCCATAAGACTCCTGAACAGCTAATCATGGCTACCCGGACTATTTGCACTGCCCCCCCACCCCATCCTTTTTACGCTGCTGCTACTCTGTTAATTATTTATGCATAGTCACTTTAACTCTACCCACATGTACATATTACCTCAACTACCTCAACTAGCCGGTGCCCCCGCACATTGACTCTGCAACATTACCCCCTGTATATATAGCCTCCCTACTGTCACTTTATTTTACTTCTGCTCTTTTTTTTCTCAACACTTTTTTTTGTTGTTGTTTTATTTTTACTTTTTTTGTTAAAAATAAATGCACTGTTGGTTAAGGGCTGTAAGTAAGCATTTCACTGTAATGTCTGCACCTGTTGTATTCGGCGCATGTGACCAATAAAATTTGATTTGATTTGATTTGATTTGTTAATGAGCGGGTTAGAGAAGTGCTGCTTGCCTCTGGAACTCCTGCTGCGCTGATCTGGTTAAATCAATAACACCAGTGATTCAATGACTGTTCCCTTCTCTCTTACTCTACACTGTTATCACTGTTTCACTGTCCCCTATCCTCTACAGCTCACTGAAGAGGCATCATACCCTCAGTTACCCCCCAGATGAGGATAAGTGTTGTGTTTTACCCACAAATTAAGGTTTATTAGGGGAGGGTTAGCTGCTACTAGGGATAGGTTTAGGGTTAGGGTTGAGACTAGGGATAAGGTTTAGGGTTGAGACTAGGGGTAGGCTAGGGTTAGGGTTGAGACTAGGGGTAGGGTTAGGGTTAGGGTTGAGACTAGGGGTAGGTTAGGGTTAGGGTTGAGACTAGGGGTTAGGGTTAGGGTTAGGGTTGAGAGGGTTTCTGTTTATGCTGGTATCAAACCTTGGATTGCACGGGCCCTATATATTGCAACTTTCTGCCCTATTTCTATATTGTACATCACCCCTGTCTGGAGAGGGTGAGAGAACATGAAAGGCCGAGAGCTCCAAGGGGTCACCCATGACAGTTCAACAACAGGAAGAAGACAATTGTTTATAAAGTGCTGGGGGTAAACCAGTTTAATTTTAAAACAAATGTTTTTTTATAAAATCATAATAAAAAACATGCAAACTGGATCAATAAATGAATAGATAAATAATTAAATAAGTAAGTACATAATGGGAAATCCCACCAAGGGATGAAGGGATTAAGTGCTTCAAAGATAAGTGCTATGTAAAAGTGCTTGATATAATACAATTGAATAAAAAAAGATAAAACAGATTGAGCAAATAAATACATTCTTTTTTATTGAACTTCCTCCTTGTGTTGGTGGCCCCTCCGGCTCTCTTAATTAGGCCCTCACTACCTCCCACGGTCAATGCTTTATCCTACTCTTTACCATTCATAGCAAGTGGAGCCAAGGTCTTAAGTTTTGCTATCCACCTGGATTCAGCTGCTCTTCTCTGGCCTATGGTCCAGGAGGCATTCATATCCAGACCGGTGATGTGGAGGGAGGTTGTGGGGTGGTTTTGAAAGTGTTTTACCAGGTGTGGTTGTAATATGTTTTTTTCAATTGTGTAGAGGTGCTGTTTGAGGCGTGTCAAGACTGTGTGACTGGTTTCTCCTATATAAATGTTGCGGCATAATGTGCATGTTATGTTATAGACAATGTTGGTGCTCTGAATGGTCATGAGTTGTGGAATAGGACTGGAGGTTTGTGCATGTGGATTTTGAATGAGTGAGAGTTGTCTATAGTCCTGTTGTTCAATAGGTGGTTTAGGAGTGGGTTTGTTGGAACATTTTGCATAGACTAAGAGATCCCTTAGGTTGGGGATTCTGCAGAATGCTGATATAGATCTGAATTCCTGGAGTGGGGGAAATGTATGTTGTGTTTGGGTTAATGCGGCTTTGAGTCTAGAATGAAGGAGTCTGTTTATGTCTGAGAAGGTGCTGATGAGGGGTATAATCTGGGGTTCTGAATCTGTTGGGGGAATAGGAACAGGGGGTCTGGGAAAGGTCTGAGGGTGAAGGACAGGGATAGGATACGGGATCGGGAAAGGGTTAAGAATAGGTGTGGGCTGTTCGCCCAGATCAGGAGTCCCTGGTCCAGAGTTCTGCAGGGAAAGTTATGGAGGTTAAGGTTAGGGTTAGGGTTAGGGTTAGGGTTAGGGTTAGGGTTAGGGTTAAGGTTAAGGTTAGGGTTAGGATTAAGGTTAGGGTTAGGGTTAAGGTTAGGGTTAAGGTTAGGGTTAAGATTAAATTTAAGGTTAGGGGGATCAGGAAATCTGTTCTGTGTGAGGCCTGCCAGTGTGTTGGGTTTGGGGGGATCAAGCACTCTGTTCTGGGTAAGGCCTTCCAGTGTGGTGGGTTTGGGGGGATCAAGCACTCTGTTCTGGGTAAGGCCTTCCAGTGTGGTGGGTTTGGGGGGATCAAGCACTCTGTTCTGGGTAAGGCCTGCCAGTGTGGTGGGTTTGGAGGGATCAAGCACTCTGTTCTGGGTAAGGCCTTCCAGTGTGTTGGGTTTGGAGGGATCAAGCACTCTGTTCTGGGTAAGGCCTTCCAGTGTGTTGGGTTTGGAGGGATCAAGCACTCTGTTCTGGGTAAGGCCTTCCAGTGTGTTTGCCTTTATGTACCTCAATGACCGCTTTGAGTATCCCCTCTTCCCCAGTGTACTAAAGAGGGTCTGTGCGGCTGAATGGAAGTCTTTCTGTTGTGTACATAGTCTATGGAATCCAATGAGTTGTGATTTGACAATGCCAGTGAATGTATGTTTTGGGTGATAACTGGACTTGTGGAGTAGGGCGTGTGTGTCTGTGTCCTTGAAATATACTTTTGTTTGTAAGGAGACTATGTGCGTGTCAGTATCTGGGGGGGAAAATGGTTGTGTACAATAAGTTGATTGTATGTGGGTGGATGACATATTTAACTGTTATGGTAGGATGATGGTTTTTGAGTATTTAAATTAATGTTGTGAAATGTACCAGATCATGTTCCCACACTCTGAAGATATCATCCAGGTATCGTATATAAAACATGGGACGCAATGGGCATTTAGCCAAGGCTGTCAACTCCCAGTCTGCCATATAAATATTAGCATAGGCCGGGGCAAACTTTTTGCCCATCGCCGTCCCATGAATCTGTAGGTAGTGTTTGTTAATAAATGTGAAATCACTGTACACATACAGTGTACAGAACAGATTCAGACAAGCATGTACGGTTGGCATTTTGCACAATGAGGGAAACTTTCTCAGAAGCCTTCTAAACTGCTGAGCATGCAGTATGGCACTGAGCCGGTTATACACACACTCCCTCTCTCTGAAACACACACACACACACAAACACACCTGTGCCCGTCGCTGAAGAGAGCTCTGGGAGAGTCCAGAGTATCCCAGTCCAGCTCAGCTCAATTCCTTCCTTCCTTCCTTCCTTCCTTCCTTCCTTCCTTCCTTCCTTCCTTCCTTCCTTCCTTCCTTCCTTCCTTCCTTCCTTCCTTCCTTCCTTCCTTCCTTCCTGTCTGTCTGTCTGTCTGTCTGTCTGTCTCTGTCGCTCTGGGCCGAGCTAACAGCTCTCAGTATCGGCACAGCACGCTTTCTTCCACTGTTCAGGGTGTGTGTGTCTCACTTTTCTCCTCTTCTCGGAGCACAATTCGTCAGCTACTGTAGCATGTGTGCCTCAGTGTCTGTGAGTGTCTGTGAGTGTCTGTGAGTGTCTGTGAGTGTCTCAGTGTCTGTGAGTGTCTGTGAGTGTCTCAGTATCTGTGAGTGTCTGTGAGTGTCTGTGAGTGCCTCAGTGTCTGTGAGTGTCTGTGAGTGTCTGTGAGTGTCTCAGTGTCTGTGAGTGTCTGTGAGTGTCTCAGTGTCTGTGAGTGTCTGTGAGTGTCGACAGAGGCAGTTTGTAGGTGAAGAAGAGAATAGAGGCCAAGTAGAATAAATGCAATGAGAAGAAAATACACAGGGAGAAATACACAGGGAGAAATACAGAGGGAGAAATACACAGGGAGAAATACACAAGGAGAAATACACAGGGATAAATACACAGGGAGAAATACACAGGGAGAAATACACAGGGAGAAATACAGAGGGAGAAATACACAGGGAGAAATACAGAGGGAGAAATACACAGGGAGAAATACAGAGGGAGAAATACAGAGGGAGAAATACAAAGGGAGAAATATCAAGTGAAAGAGCGGAGGAGGAGTGGGAAAAAGATTCAGAGACACAATACGGTGACAAGGTGACGCTGTGCCCGC
>NW_028165211.1:0-20000 GCF_964263955.1 Coregonus lavaretus | reverse complement strand
ATTCCATCAGTGCTGTGCCATCTCAACTCATCATGTAACAGCCAGACAACATTAACAACAGTCTTTCTATTCCATCAGTGCTGTGCCATCTCAACTCATCATGTAACAGCCAGACAACATTAACAACAGTCTTTCTATTCCATCAGTGCTGTGCCATCTCAACTCATCATGTAACAGCCAGACAACATTAACAACAGTCTTTCTATTCCATCAGTGCTGTGCCATCTCAGCTCATCATGTAACAGCCAGACAACATTAACAACAGTCTTTCTATTCCATCAGTGCTGTGCCATCTCAGCTCATCATGTAACAGCCAGACAACATTAACAACAGTCTTTCTATTCCATCAGTGCTGTGCCATCTCAACTCATCATGTAACAGCCAGACAACATTAACAACAGTCTTTCTATTCCATCAGTGCTGTGCCATCTCAACTCATCATGTAACAGCCAGACAGACAGACTACATTAGCAACAGTATGACTGTCTACAATGTGTGCTGTCTTTATAGAGCTGTATCAATAGACTCATACACATAAAAACCCAAACTGATCCTTTAATGTGTGGTCGCCACTCTAACACCTCATCCCCTGCCCTCACATCTGACTAACGAGGGATAAGAAGGGAAAGAAGAGAGTGATGAGACAGAGGACAGGTTTACGACGAGAGCCTGACTTGTCGTGTTTATGGTGACACCTTGACATCACCAGGTTTGTTTGGATCACTTCCACACCGTCACTCATGGTAATAGGAGGACGGAATTAAACGTGACACCCCACCGTCACTCAGGGTAATAGGAGGATAGAATTAAACGTGACACCCCACCGTCACTCAGGTGGGAGATAGAAAGCGAGAGAGGGCGAGGACGGGAAAGAGAGTATGGCTTGAGGGGAGAGAGGGAGTAAGAGAGGGTTTTGGGAAGATTTTTCATACACTGGCATGATTTCGACTTGTTTTAGATGTGTTATAGATAATACAAAAATACACACAAATAATATACAAAAAAAGTACCAAAAAATATGCTAGTCACTGGGACACTTGGTAAGACTTGATATGCCGAAAATGAAACCAGGGCCTCGTTTCCCAGAGCCTTCGTAGCGTTATAGGCAGGCTACGGCTGGGAAACTCGAGGAACACCGAGAATACTGTTATGTAGAAAGAACAAGACTAGCTAAATTCTTTATAAACTGGACACATAAAGGTTAAAAGGAACATTATTATGCATTCTCGTGACAAATAAGTTGGCATAACGCTTCGCAGTGTATGTGAATTGACGCACTCTACTCTCGCACGCAAATTTTGACACCGTTGACGGCGTCTCTCCGTGTGATTTGGGCTTTAGACCACTCATAGAACAGCTAAGTGCGTTGTTAGACGCTTTTCTGCCCTTCTGCATCCCTTTACAAATTATCCACTAAACACAGAATCAAGAGGTTTATCTGTCTCTCTGTGAATGCCGATAACATCAGATCAAAGTTGATTACAAATAGCCAAAAAGTTGCTAATGTCTTTGCAATTGTTACAAACAATATCAATACATCATAGGCTATGTAGGCCTATATATTTCAATCACATAGATTTTGGCTAATTCTAGGCTACTGTCTGTACTTTTTGCCGCGATCTATTTCATGATGTCTAACAACATGTGCACAATGATGTGCCAAATCTTGATTTAGTGCGTTATTATTGGGTAAAGCATTTAGAATAAGCCGCCTCAATATTTGCAGCCATAAGTGGTAATATTAGTGGTAATTCCAATTGTTAAGGTAAGATTTGAATGGAGAAAGCTGATCAGAGAGCAGCGCAGTTCTTTCGATACTATCAGTATCGACACATGGTCTAACGATGCACTTAGAGAAGGTTCTCTCTACGTGCTTGTTTGGGAAACACTCTTTTAAAAGGTTGGCTCGTAAATAACGATGCATCTGGTACAATCATCGTAATGCTTAAGTTACATCGCAACTGGGAAATGAGGCCCAGAAAAGGAACTCATTCTGTCGATGATACTGTATATACTTAGATGTACAAGTCTCAGACACAGTCTTGGAGTTTCAAGTTATTTTCACTCTAGTTTTTAAGATGAATACGTCCTTGGTTGACTTTCATTTCCAGAGCTCTGTTATTAAAATTGTCCAATTTACCAAACATTAAAGTTTTAATGTTACCTTGGTCCTATGAAGTCAAAATAGACTGTCTGTCTGCTTATGTATCTCCAGAGTAGAAAGTGGATCGTATTTTTTTATTCTTTTGTCAGGGGTAAATGTGGGACATAAATGGCCAGCAGGATAATGCAATTAATAATGTTCAGTATGCAACAGTTGGATAATGTAAATAATAATGTTCAGTATGCAACAGTAGAATAATGTAATGAATATGTATACAGTACCAGTCAAAAGTTTGGACACATCTACTCATTCCAGGGTTATTCTACATTGTAGAATAATAGTGAAGACATCAAAACTATGAAATAACACATATGGAATCATGTAGTAACCACAAAAGTCTTAAACAAATCAAAATATATTCTATATTTGAGATTCTTCAAATAGCCTGCCTTTGCCTTAATGACAGCTTTGCACACTCTTGGCATTCTCTCAACCAGCTTCACCTGGAATGTTTTTCCAACAGTCTTGAAGGCGTTCCCACATATGCTGAGCACTTGTTGGCTGCATTTCCTTCACTCTGCTGTCTGACTTATCCCAAACCATCTCATTTGGGTTGAGGTCAGTGGATTGTGGAGGCCAGGTCATCTGATGCAGCACTCCGTCACTCTCCTTCTTGGTAAAATAGCCCTTACACAGCTTGGAGGTGTGTTGGGTTGCTGTCCTGTTGAAAAACAAATGATAGTCCCACTAAGCCCAAACCAGATGGGATGGCGTATCGCTGCAGAATGCTGTGGTAGCCATGCTGGTTAAGTCTGTCTTGAATTCTAAATAAATCACTGACAGTGTCACCAGCAAAGCACCCCCACACCATAACACCACCTCCTCCATGCTTTACGGTGGGAGCTACACATGCGGAGATCATCCGTTTCACCCACACCGCGTCTCACAAAGACACGGCGGTTGGAACCAAAAATCTCAAATTTGGAATCCAGACCAAAGGACACATTTCCACCGGTCTAATGTCCATTGCTCGTGTTTCTTGGCCCAAGCAGGTCTCTTCTTATTATTGGTGTACTTTAGTAGTGGTTTCTTTGCAACAATTCGACCATGAAGGACTGATTCACACAGTCCCCTCTGAACAGTCGATGTTGAGATGTGTCTGTTACTTGAACTCTGTGAAGCATTTATTTGGGCTGCAATTTCTGAGGCTGGTAACTCTAATGAACTTATCCTCTGCAGCAGAGGTAACTCTGGGTCTTCCATTCCTGTGGCAGTCCTCATGAGAGCCAGTTTCATCATGGCGCTTGATGTTTTTTGCGACTGCACTTGAAGAAACTTTCAAAGTTCTTGACATTTTCCGTATTGACTGACCTTCATGTCTTAAAGTAATGATGGACTGTCATTTCTCTTTGCTTATTTGAGCTGTTCTTGCCATAATATGGACCTAGTCTTTTACCAAATAGGGCTATCTTCTGTATACCCTCACTACCTTGTCACAACACAACTGATTGGCTCAAACGCAGAAGGAAATAAATTCCACAAATTAACTTTTAAGAAGGCACACCTGTTAATTGAAATGCATTCCAGGTGACTACCTCATGATGCTGGTTGAGATAATGCCAAGAGTGTTGAGGCTCTTTCTTCCCTAATTTGGTCAGGTTTGTGACTCTCTGGGTGGAGAAATAATGACACCACACAGACTTCTCCCTCCCCACCCACAGCGGCCTCAGAGCGGCCTCACATCTTCCATTTTACCTAAGATCCACATCTAAGTCTGGTACGAAAAACGTTTCCCTGAATACCCCGGCACACACATGCACATACACACACACACACCACTGGACAAAGTTAGCAACCTTCTCTCAAGGTAACTTTCCCATGGAGGTGAAGACCTCTATGTTTATAGAGGGTGTATTTTTACTGGCTACATAAAGTCACACGGTCAACAGGAGATATGTCTGGCTGGGCGATAAACGCTCCTGTTCCTGTCACAACGTAATGGAAGCATCGTCGCAGCAGGTCACAGAGAAACAATGGCACTCGTAAAAGCAACACGGAGGTAGATGTGATTTAATAACTTCAGACACACATATGCAAGCACACACACACACTCCACCATGTCAGGTCAGGGGACAACGGCAGTCGTAGAAGAGGTAGGAGGTAGTCTGTTGTAATAACTATCGATAGCAAAGCGAAACACAGCAACGTGTTACCTCATGCTAAAAGATGTGTAAGTCACTGTATCTCTCTCTCTGGGCCGTGGCAGCAGCCATTACAAAGTGAGATATCTAATGTTGCGAATACTTAGCTGTGTATACTTAACAGGTCCCACCATCAGTGACTTTGATTATGTGAACTTGCCATGCGTAACCGTGGTGAAAGAGGGGTGAAACAGCTAAACAAATTATGCTTTATGGAAGCTAATGGATAGGCAGACGTACACACTCAAAGTAACTATACAGAATTGAAAATAGCAACATATTTTTCTAGTATGCCATTTCTATCAAGGTTTCAAGTAGCCTGTCGACTGTGTATTATAGGGAGAATTGGCTCTCTCTCTCGCTCTGGCTCTCTCTCTCTCTCTCTCTCTCTCTCTCTCTCTCTCTCTCTCTCTCTCTCTCTCTCTCTCTCTCTCTCTCTCTCTCTCTCTCTCTCTCTCTCTCTCTCTCTCTCTCTCTCTCTCTCTCTCTCTCTCTCTCTCTCTCTCTCTCTCTCTCTTTTGGGGACAATAGCCTCTACTTATTTATACCTGTTGAGTGCTGGAATGAGTTGTTTTTCAACAGGGCAATGACCCAACACACATCCAGGCTGTGTAAGGGCTATTTTACCAATAAGGAGAGTGATGGAGTGCTGCATCAGATGAAATATATTTTCCTTTATTATTTTCCGCTAACCCTACCACCCCTCCCCTAATTGGAGTAAACTAATGAACAACAACACTTAGGCTTCTACTTCCAGTTTATACATACTATATACATTTACGGACACAATCTATTTTGCAACAGTTATATTTTGTTTGTTTTTAGTCCTGTCCTTCCTCTACCCTCAACCTCTCTCATCTATTTCTCATGTCCATCCAGTTTGATTTCTATTTGCCTTACATTTTTAACTGTGCTGTTTCACAGAAGGTCTGAACCTATTATACAGACACAGGATATTTTACATTTGTTATCTTTCTGTTATTAGTCCCATCCTTCAGCTCCATTCAACTCCTCCCATCTATCTCTTAACACCATCCATATTGGATTTCTATTTGCCATATATTTTTCAACTGTGCTGTGATGTTTCACAAAAGTTCTGAACCTTTCTATTCTCATAGTTTATACAGATTGTAAATTAAAGATAAAATGTTTTGCTAAAAGTATTATTATATTATTGATCGATTGACTATGACTTTTCAAATCACCCAGTATTGCTATCTGCAGCGTTAGCTTCAGGTAAATGTTGCAATTCTTCAGCCATTCCTGGACCTATGACCAAAAACAAGCTACATATGGACATTACCAAGACAAATGATGTAATTTCTCTGTCTCTGAAGGTTGTATCGCCCATATATATAACATTTTATTGGTTGCAAGAATTTTGTATAACTTAAATTGAACAATTCAAAGTTTTGAATCCGGCATCGTTTTGCGTATCAGTTCATAAACCATGTGCCATGGAATCAGTACATCGAAAATCTCTTCCCAACTATTTTGCAATCTATATGGCACAGCTGTGTCACGGTTTCGGCCGAGGCTGCTCCTCCTCCTGGTTCGGGAGAGCGTCTATTCCACCTCCGACAGGGGAAGAGGAGCGCACAGGAGTTCGCACTGGAGTTCCGGACACTAGCGGCGGATGCGGGGTGGAATGAGAGGGCCCTCATCGACCAGTACCGGTGTAGTCTACGAGAGGACGTTCGTCGGGAGCTGGCCTGCAGGGACACCAACCTGTCGTTTGACCAGTTGGTGGACATTTCCATCCGTCTGGACACGCTGCTGGCTACCCGCGGACGTCCCGAGTGGGGGTCGTCCAGTCCACCCTCCAGCACCCCCGAGCCGATTCCCATGGAGCTCGGGGGTGCTGGCGCTAGAGAGAGGAGGAGAGGGAACCCGAGGGGGGCCATCCCCTGCACCACCTGCGGTCGTGGAGGACACACTGCGGCCAGGTGCTGGGGAGGGTCTCCTAGGAGAGGTGACAACAGGCCACGCACTGGGGAGTCATTTCAGGTGAGTAGGCGCCCCACTTACCCAGAGCTCTCTGTTGGTCACATGAGTATTCCTGTGAGGTTTCCACAGGTGGCACCTCATTCCCAGCATAAGGCGCTAGTAGATTCAGGCGCAGCTGGGAACTTTATTGATCGGGCATTTTGTAGTAGGTTAGGAATTCCCCTTCGGCCGGTAGAAGCTCCATTTCCTGTCCACGCCTTAGACAGCCGGCCGTTGGGGTCGGGCCTGATCAGGGAGGTCACAGCACCACTGACGATGACGACGCAGGGGGGTCATGAGGAGATCATTCAGTTTTATCTGATTGACTCTCCTGCGTACCCCGTGGTGTTGGGCCTTCCCTGGTTAAGCACCCATGATCCTACCATAGCGTGGCAACAGAGGGCTCTTATGGAGTGGTCTGCCCAGTGTGTAGGGAGATGTCTAGGTGTTTCCGTAGGGGCGACCTCGGTAGAGAGTCCGAACCAAGTGCCCGCACTGCGCATTCCCCCCGAGTATGAGGATTTAGCACTCGTGTTTAGCAAATCTAGGGCAACACGGCTACCTCCTCATAGACAGGGGGACTGTGCGATAAATCTCCAAACAGGAGCGACTCTACCACGGAGTCATGTGTATCCCCTGTCTCAAGAGGAAACAGCGGCTATGGAGACATACATAGCCGAGTCCTTGGCACAGGGATACATACGGTCCTCTACTTCCCCAGTCTCCTCGAGTTTCTTCTTTGTGAAGAAGAAGGACGGGGGATTGCGCCCGTGTATTGATTATCGTAGTCTCAATCAGATCACAGTTAAATACAGCTATCCACTTCCACTGATTGCGACGATGACGGAATCATTACGCGGAGCGCGGTTCTTCACAAAGTTGGATCTCAGGAGTGCGTACAATCTGGTGCGCATTAGGGAGGGGGATGAATGGAAGACAGCATTTAGCACCACCTCGGGTCATTACGAGTATCTCGTCATGCCATACGGGTTAATGAATGCTCCTTCAGTCTTCCAATCCTTTGTTGACGAGATTTTCCGGGACATGCATGGGCAGGGGGTAGTAGTTTACATCGACGACATCCTAGTGTACTCTGCTACTTGAGCCGAGCATGTAGCCCAGGTGCGCCGAGTGTTGAGAAGACTGTTGGAGCATGACTTGTATGTCAAGGCAGAGAAATGCCTGTTCTTCCAGGAGTCCGTCTCCTTTTTGGGTTATCGGTTGTCCGCGTCTGGTGTGGAGATAGAGGTAGACCGGGTATCGGCCGTGCGTAATTGGCAAACTCCAACCACTGTAAAAGAGGTGCAGCAGTTCTTGGGTTTTGCTAATTACTACCGGAGGTTTATTCTGGGTTTTGGACAGGTTGCAGCTCCCATTACGTCCCTGCTAAAGGGGGTCCGGTTCGTTTGCAGTGGTCGGCTGAGGCGGACAGGGCATTTGTCAAACTGAAGAACCTGTTCACCTCGGCTCCGGTGCTGGCGCATCCGGATCCCTCTTTACCATTCCAGGTTGAGGTAGACGCGTCCGAGACTGGTATTGGGGCAGTCCTGTCACAACGGTCCGGCGCGCCACCTAAACTCCGCCCCTGTGCTTTCTACTCTAAGAAGCTCAGCTCGGCGGAGCGCAACTATGATGTTGGGGACAGGGAGCTGTTAGCCGTAGTCCAAGCCCTAAAGGTGTGGAGGCATTGGCTTGAGAGGGCTCAACACCCTTTCCTCATTCTGACTGATCACCGTAACCTGGAGTACATCCGGGCAGCTAGGAGATTGAACCCTCGTCAGGCTAGGTGGAATATGTTCCTAACCCGGTTTGTTTTTAAGATCACATACATCCCAGGGTCCCAGAATGGTAAGGCAGACGCCCTGTCCCGGCGGTATGACACGGAGGAGAGGTCCAACGAGCCTACTTCCATATTGCCGGAATCTTGTTTGGTGGCTCCGGTGGTATGGGAGGTCGATACGGAAATCGAGCGGGCACTGCGTACCGACCCTACTCCCCCCGAGTGTCCTGTGGGGCGGACGTACGTTCCGCTCGAGGTCCGTGATCGTCTTATTTATTGGGCTCATACATCACCCTCCTCTGGACATCCAGGTATTGGCCGGTCTTAGCATGAAATACTGGTGGCCAATGTTAGCTAGGGATGTGAGGGTTTATGTCTCCTCCTGCTCGGTGTGTGCCCAGTGTAAGGCGCCTAGACATTTGCCCAGGGGTAAGCTACATCCCCTGCCCGTTCCACAACGACCATGGTCCCACCTATCGGTGGATTTCGTAACAGACCTACCCCCCTCCCAGGGGAATACCACCATATTGGTCGTTGTGGATCGGTTTTCCAAGGCCTATCGTCTCCTTCCCATGCCGGGTCTCCCTACTGCCCTACAAACCACTGAGGCCCTATTTACCCATGTGTTCCGGCACTATGGGGTCCCCGAGGATATTGTGTCTGACCGAGGTCCCCAGTTCACTTCCAGAGTTTGGGGAGCGTTCATGGAACGGTTGGGGGTCTCGGTAAGCCTTACCTCGGGGTACCACCCAGAGAGTAATGGGCAGGTGGAACGTGTCAACCAGGATGTGGGTAGGTTTTTGAGGTCCTATTGCCGGGACCGGCCGGAGGAGTGGTCGAGGTTCATCCCCTGGGCAGAGATGGCCCAGAACTCTCTCCGCCACTCCTCCACCAACTTAACACCTTTCCAGTGTGTTTTAGGTTATCAGCCGGTCCTGGCACCGTGGCACGAGAGCCAGATCGAGGCCCCTGCGGTGGACGAGTGGATTCGGCGCTCGGAGGAGACGTGGGACGCTGCCCATGTCCATCTGCAGCGTGCCATCCGTCAACAAAAGGCGAGCGCCGATCGCCACCGCAGTGAGGGACCGGTGTACGCACCGGGAGATCGAGTCTGGCTCTTGACTCGAAACCTGCTCCTCCGCCTGCCCTGCCGGAAGCTGGGTCGGCGGTTTGTGGGGCCCTTCAAAGTCCTGAGAAGATTGAACGAGGTGTGTTACAGGTTACAACTGCCAATTGAGTATAAAAATATTAACCCCTCGTTCCATATGTCTCTTCTCAGGCCGGTGGTAGCTGGCCCACTCCAAGAAGATGAGATAGGAGAGACCCCTCCGCCCCCTTTGGACATCGAGGGGGCCCCGGCGTACAGGGTCCGGACCATCTTGGACTCGAGGCGCCGGAGGAGTGGTCTCCAGTATCTCGTGGAGTGGGAGGGGTACGGTCCGGAGGAACGGTGCTGGGTGCCCAGGAGGGACATACTCGATCCATCCCTCCTGACTGAGTTTCACCGTGGGCATCCCACGCGCCCGGGTCCGCGTCCTCCTGGCCGTCCCCGAGGCCGGGGTCGGCGCGCGGCTGGGGCCGCGCGTCAAGGGGGGGGTACTGTCACGGTTTCGGCCGAGGCTGCTCCTCCTCCTGGTTCGGGCAGGCTTCGGCGTTCGCCGTCCCCGGAGTACTAGCTGCCACCGCTCTATGTTTCTGTATGTGATTGCTTTTGTCTGTCTGTCACACCTGTGTCTGTTTGGGTGTTGATTACGTGTCTTATAAGTTCCTTGTTTTGCTCTAGGGTAATTGTGTGTTGATATTTTGTTGCCACTTGTCTATGCTACGTGCTTGTTTTCCGTTTTGTTTCATGTTTAGTGTTTTACGCGTGTGCGTAATTTTCCCTCGCCACTTCGTGTATTTTCGAGGTCGGGGTTTTCCTCTCATGGTATTTAGACTATTAAAGTCTTGTTGGACTAACCTCTGTTTCCTGCGCTTGACTCCTCCACCACATCCACATCGGATTAGTGACAAGCTGTCAATTTGTTGGTCCTTATAGAGGGTTTAGGATAATAGAGGTATAGGATAATAGAGGGTATAGGATAATAGAGGGTATAGGATAATAGAGGTATAGGATAATAGAGGGTATAGGATAATAGAGGGTATAGGATAATAGAGGGTATAGGATAATAGAGGTATAGGATAATAGAGGGTATAGGATAATAGATGGTATAGGATAATAGAGGTAGAGGATAATAGAGGGTATAGGATAATAGAGGGTATAGGATAATAGAGGGAATAGGATAATAGAGGTATAGAGGTATAGGATAATAGAGGGTATAGGATAATAGAGGGTGTAGGATAATAGAGGTATAGGATAAAAGAGGGTATAAGATAATAGAGGTATAGGATAATAGATGGTATAGGATAATAGATGGTATAGGATAATAGATGGTATAGAATAATAGAGGGTATAAGATAATAGAGGGTATAGGATAATAGAGGTATAGGATAATAGAGGGTATAGGATAATAGAGGGTGTAGGATAATAGAGGGTATATGATAATAGAGGGTATAGGATAATAGAGGGTGTAGGATAATAGAGGTATAGGATAATAGAGGTATAGGATAATAGAGGGTATAGGATAATAGAGGTATAGGATAATAGAGGGTATAGGATAATAGAGGGTATAGGATAATAGAGGTATATGATAATAGAGGTATAGGATAATAGAGGGTATAGGATAATAGAGGGTATAGGATAATAGAGGGTATATGATAATAGAGGGTATAGGATAATAGTGGCTATAGGATAATAGAGGGTATAGGATAATAGAGGGTGTAGGATAATAGAGGTATAGGATAATAGAGGGTATAGGATAATAGAGGGTATAGGATAATAGAGGGTATAGGATAATAGAGGGTATAGGATAATAGAGGGTATAGGATAATAGAGGGTATAGGATAATAGAGGTATAGGATAATAGAGGGTATAGGATAATAGAGGGTATATGATAATAGAGGGAATAGGATAATAGAGGTATAGAGGTATAGGATAATAGAGGGTATAGGATAATAGAGGTATAGGATAATAGAGGGTATAGGATAATAGAGGGTGTAGGATAACAGAGGGTGTAGGATAATAGAGGGTATATGATAATAGAGGGTATAGGATAATAGAGGGTGTAGGATAATAGAGGTATAGGATAATAGAGGTATAGGATAATAGAGGGTATAGGATAATAGAGGTATAGGATAATAGAGGGTATAGGATAATAGAGGGTATAGGATAATAGAGGTATAGGATAATAGAGGTATAGGATAATAGAGGGTATAGGATAATAGAGGGTATAGGATAATAGAGGGTATAGGATAATAGAGGGTATAAGATAATAGAGGGTATAGGATAATAGAGGGTATAGAATAATAGAGGGTATAGGATAATAGAGGGTATAGGATAATAGAGGGTATAGGATAATAGAGGGTATAGGATAATAGAGGGTATAGGATAATAGATGGTATAGGATAATAGAGGGTGTAGGATAATAGAGGTATAGGATAATAGAGGGTATAGGATAATAGAGGGTATAGGATAATAGAGGGTATAGGATAATAGAGGTATAGGATAATAGAGGGTATAGGATAATAGAGGTATAGGATAATATAGGGTATAGGATAATAGAGGGTATAGGATAATAGAGGGTATAGGATAATAGAGGGTATAAGATAATAGAGGGTATAGGATAATAGAGGGTATAGGATAATAGAGGGTGTAGGATAATAGAGGTATAGGATAATAGAGGGTATAGGATAATAGAGGGTATAGGATAAGAGAGGGTATAGGATAATAGAGGTATATGATAATAGAGGTATAGGATAATAGAGGGTATAGGGTAATAGAGGTATAGGATAATAGAGGGTATAGGATAATAGTGGGTATAGGATAATAGAGGGTATAGGATAATAGAGGGTATAGGATAATAGAGGTATAGGATAATAGAGGGTATAGGATAATAGAGGGTATAGGTTAAAAGCTGCTGCTCTAGACTCTGACTTACAAATGGCCATTGGCCATAGCGATCAGCTAGTGTTTAGTAAATGGTCTACATTAAAACCATTGACATCCAGCCACTACCACTGCCTCCCACAGCATTTATACTGATCAGAGTACAGTCCACTAGATGACCCAGTCTGGCCACATTCATCACATGACGCACACACACACGGGCCACATCCATCTCCCTAACTCACTCTGCGGGGGTTACATCAGGGGCAACCTGCTCATTACTCCTGAAGGAGTGGCGTTAACGAAACACACACAGACCGATTTATCAAGACGCCACACACAAACATGCACGCACACACACATCACACGCACACACTGATTAATCAGGACGACACACACACAAACCGATTCATCAAGGTGGCTCACTTACCCTTGTTAGGAGTATTGATCATGGAGGTAGATGAGACACGTGCTTTAGAGGAGAGGAGAGGAGAGGAGGTAAATAAACCCTAGGCACCATTCATTTCAAGCATTTTAAAAACACACATACCACAATCCAATTATTCAGTGGGCTATGGTTCTACCAACAAGCTGTGACCCCAGTTAAGAGGTATTTTCGTCCTCAGAATCCTCTAGAATAAAAAGTGTAAAGACAACAAAGCAGTCCTCTCTTCTCTCTGTTCACTGCTTAATCAAACCCTGGGTAATGTAGTCCCTTCTCCAGAAGTACTATTCAGGGCTTAATGAAAAGGAAAGAACAGAAAGCTGAACAGTGCAGACAGGTCACCCGTGATACAAGTGAGTATTCGAAGTCCATCCATGTCTGAGGATGTCGGCAGATGATGTGGAAACCGGCCACTAGGGGCACCACAACAGTGAGCACTGCTACCTTCGAGTAGGTTTCGGCTTTGCTAGGGTATTGTGGGCAGGGATGGCGGATGGGCGTATGTATCGGCTTTTGGCTCCAAATGGCCAAAGGTTGAATCCAGCGATAGAAAGTTGTTTTTGAGATTTTTGTTTTAAGCCTATCCCAAGCCTTAACCCTTACCTTAACCATTCGGAGTTATTGCCTAGACTTAAGATTTCGGAGTTAATACCTAAACTTCTTTAAAATTCTGAGTTAATGCCTAAACTTAACCTTAAACACTTTGAAATTTGACTAATGCAAAACTTCAAAATGTGACGTTTCAGAAACATGGATGAACATCTATTTCTGAGATGGGACTGTGATAGCTAGTTGGAACAGTGTCTATATCCTACTCTTTCTCCAACTGTAGCAGCATAACATATGATTTAAAACCTCATTCTCCTCTACTCCCTGCTACAGCCTCTCCTACATCTGAATGCAGGACTTTGCCATTCACAGAGACCAGAGCTCCTGACAACTCATTACCATAAAGACTTACAGTTGGATGTAGAGAGAGCGAGAGCGCGCAAGAGTGTGTGTGTATGTGTGTGTATGTGTGTGTATGTGTGTGTGTGTGCATGTGTGTGTGTGTGCGTGTGTTTTATAAGACAAAGTGTGAAAGGCTAAAGCAGATCGACTCTCATGTACGGCCCGCTATTAAACATTTATAAAACATCATTCTACCAGAGAGGAGCCGCACTGCACTGTAACAAACAACACAGTTAAAAAGCCATTGAGGGAAATTGGAAGAAGGAGATGGAGAGAAAAAATTGATCTATTTAGGGAAGTGGTGACCTCAGCTTGTAGCTCGCCTGCCACTATGCTAATGAGGAGAGTATTAAGACTTGTTTAGGTCTCTTTCCCACTTTCTCTGTCTCTCTATCTTTCTTAGTCTCTCTCACACACTCTCTATTTTTCTCCCTCTTTCTCTCCCATCTCTTTGTCTTTATTTTTTATTTCTATTTCCCCCCTCTCTTTCTCTCTCTTTCTCCGTCTCTCGCTTTCTCTCTTTCTACTTCTAGATTTTTTTTATTTTTCTCTCTCTATAATTTTATCTATTTCTACTGATTTACTCTGAGTGTCCACATTCGGTCACATCTGTGCTCTCTATTACTCTCTCTGTAATGAACTGATGCAACTCTTCTCCGCTCTTCTCTTCCTGACCCAGTAATAGTGTGAAACAGAGTGGAGATCTGTCATTATCTGACAGAAGCATCATCGTTTATAAAGCATTTACACTTCCCACTTTCTGGTTTGGCACAATCTGACAGGGGGCAGGGGGTCAGCTAGCAGATGGGAGGGTGTCTGTGTGTGTATGTGTGTGTGTGTGTGTGTGTGTGTGTGTGTGTGTGTGTGTGTGTGTGTGTGTGTGTGTGTGTGTGTGTGTGTGTGTGTGTGTGTGCATGTGTGTGTGCGTGCGTGCGTCTGTGAAATGTATTGATGTCATTGACACAAATACGTCTGTGCGATTTGAATGAGCCAGTCTTCATAATTCAGGTAGAGACAACATTATAACACACACACATTTTGCGACAGCATTATAACCATACTGAGCATTATTACCACATACCCCTATGAATACTAAATGTTAGTTTACCTTCAGAAGAGGATCAGGGACAAAATCGATATGACAAATATTTACCCAGGATGCATCAATATGAGTTGGAGAAGAACTTAGTTTGATTTAAGTACAGTCAGTGTTTCTCTTACTCAGCCGAAAACACAGAACAGTCAAGGTTAATCAAAGATACTTTCTTGGCCATCACTAAACACGCGAGCGCACACACACTTACTTACAAAGGCACGTCCGCACGCACGCACGCACGCACGCACACTCACACCCCCATGGCCATCCTCTGTATCAGTCAAGGATAGATGACCCTAAGGTTTAGATGAGGTTTCTATAGAAACAGGATCCGTTGCTGGTCTTATCTTGGACTGGGGATGGTATTGGGGATGTCATTGGGGATGGCATTGGGGATGGCATTGGGGATGGCATTGGGAATGGCATTGGGGATGTCATTGGGGGATGTCATTGGGGATGGTATTGGGGATGGCATTGGGGATGGCATTGGGGACAATATTGGGGCTGGCATTGGGGATGGCATTGGGGATGGTATTGGGGACAATATTGGGGCTGGTATTGGGGATGCTATTGTTTTATAATCATTCCCAATCGTCTCTTAACAAGGGGCTACTCAGCATATTAATACTGGTCTCTTGGCAATCAAACAATGGATAAACACACACACACACATTTCCGATTTTGCCCCTGTTCCTGGCAGAGGACCTGCTGTCCTCATTTGTCTGATCCAGGGGAAGTTATTGCCAAAAGCATCCTTTGTAATGGAGGCAGTGTGTTCGATAATGATGATTTACACCACGGAGGGAGAGAGGGACAGTGTGTGTGTGTGTGTGTGTGTGTGTGTGTGTGTGTGTGTGTGTGTGTGTGTGTGTGTGTGTGTGTGTGTGTGTGTGTGTGTGTGTATATGTGCCCTCTGGACTATCCCTTATTAGCTAGGTAACGAGCTCTGATTAGAATTCTGCTCAGATCACGACCTTGCTGACCCCATACATACAGCAGCCCCTCTATACCAACTTGCTCTCACAGTCTCACGTCAGAATTAGACGTTCATCCATGTTTCTCAAACATCAAGTTTCGACGTTGTTGCAAACGTCAAATATCTAAGTGTTTAAGGTTAAGTTTAGGTATTAACTCAGAAATCTTAAGTTGAGGCATTAACTCCAAATGGTTAAGGTAAGGGTTAAGGTTTGGGATAGGCTTAAAACAAAATTCTCAAAAACGACTTTCTATCACAGGATTCGAACTTCCAACCTTTGGAATCAGAGGCCGGTATTAAATGTAACAGCGCTCACTGTTGCCCCTAGTGGCCAGTTCCCACATCATCTCCCGATGTCCTCAGACATGGATGTACGTCCAATACTGACTTGTATCATGACTGACCTCGCTCCTCTATACAGCATAGGATAAGTAACCTCTCTGATCTAAACCCACACGCACACACAAACACACAGACAAACACACACAGATGCAAACTGTCTATACAGCCTATGATAAGTCATCACTCTGCTCTACACTGCAACCAACCTCTCATTATATTCAGCACCTATCTACAGTATAATAATAGGATTTCTTTGTTCAGCACTATATATCGTATTCGTTATGCCATAGGATTTTAAGGTAATGGTTGTGAACAGGATATTGCAGCAAGGACTTATATTCCTCTCTCTCTCTCTCTCTCTCTCTCTCTCTCTCTCTCTCTCTCTCTCTCTCTCTCTCTCTCCTCTCTCTCTCTCTCTCTCTCTCTCTCTCTCTCTCTCTCTCTCTCTCTCTCTCTCTCTCTCTCTCTCTCTCTCTCTCTCTCTCTCTCTCTCTCAATTCAATTGACTTTATTGACATGGCAAGTAAAATTACTTACATTGTCAAAGTATACAAATAACAAAAATGGTGGGACCAACAGCAATAATAATAGTAGTAGTGGAAATGGGACTACCATTAACAGCAACTACAACAACAATATTAATGAGAATAACAATACATTAAAGCAATAGTAGTCGACCAATCTCAACATGACTGAGAAGACACATTACATGCTATGAAAGCCAAAACAAAACAGGAAATATTATTGACATTACATTACACTTTTCACTGGCTGTCCCTCAGGTTGTGGCAGGAGGACACATATTTGGCTGCCAAAATTGCACATTTTGGCTTTTCACCTTTTCATTTTATAGTTTCAAATTCTTTGTACTGAATGATAATTTTGGGAAAGAAAGATTCTCTTAGGTCTGAGTATTTGTCACAGTGTAGTAGGAAATGCAGCTCTATCTCTACCTCTCCCCGGATACAGAGTGAGCACAGCCTGTCCTCTCTGGGCAGCCAGGTTTGTCTGTGACGACCGGTCTCTATAGCTAGACTGTGCTCACTGAGTCTGTACCTAGTCAGTGTTTTTCTCAGTTTTCTATCAGTCACAGTGGTCAGATGGTCTGCCACCATGTACTGTCTGTTTAGAGCCAAATAGCATTGAAGTTTACTTTGATTTTTTGTGGTGTCTTTCCAATAGGTGATATATTTTTCTTTTTGCTTTGTGATGATTTGGTTGGGGCCAGATTTTCTGAGTGCTGTCCTGAGGCTCTATGAGGTTGGTTTTGGTTAGTGAACTGAGCCTCAGAACCAGCTGGCTGAGGGGACTCTTCTCTTGTTTCATCTCTTGACATAGTAGAGCTGTGTGATGGAATGTTTTGGGGTCACTTGTTTTAGATGGTTGTGAAATTTGATGGCTCTTTTTTCTATTCGAATAAGGAGGGGGTATTGGCCCAATTCTGCTCTACATGCGTTGTTTGGAGTTTTTCTTTGCACTTGCAATACAGTCTTGCAAAACTCTGCATGCAGTATTTCGATTGGATGTTTGTCCCATTTGGTATATTCAGTATTAGAGAGCGGACCCCATACTTTGCTGCCATAGAGAGCAATTGGTTCTATAACTGATTGGAAAATTTTGAGCCAGATTCTATTTGGAATTTCGATTTTAATATTCCTTTTAATGGCATAGAATGCTCTTCTTGCTTTGTCTCTCAGCTCATTCACAGCCATGTAAAAGCTACCTGTGTTGCTGATATTTAGTCCTAGATATGTGTAATTTTTGGTGTGTTTTAATAGAACTGTGTCCAAATAGAATTTATATTTGTCATCCTGATTTCCGGACCTTTTTTGGAATATCATTATATTAGTTTTTTTTAGATTAACGGTCAGGGCCCAGGTCTGACAGAATCTGTGCAGATGATCTAGATGCTGCTGTAACCCCTCCTTAGTGGGAGACAGTAGCACCAGGTCATCTGCGTACAGCAGACACTTGATTTCAGTGTTGTGTAGGGTGAGACCAGGTGCTGCCGATTCTTCTAATGTTTTTGCCAATTCGTTAATGTAGATGTTAAATAGTGTTGGACTTATTGGGCAGCCCTGTTTCACTCCACGTCCCTGAGAGAAGAAGTCTGTTTGCTTGTTGCCGATTTTAATCGCACATTTGTTTTTAGTGTACATTGATTTAATAACATCATATGTTTTCCCTCCAATACCACTTTCTATTAGTTTGTAAAAAAGACCTTCGTGCCAAATTGAATCAAATGCTTTCTTGAAGTCTACAAAACACGAGTAGATTTTGCCTTTGTTTTGATTTACTTGTTTGTCAATTAGAGTCTGGAGGGTGTAAATGTGGTCTGTTGTACGATAATTTTTTACAAATCCAATCTGGCTTCTGCTTAGGACGTTGTGTTCATCAAGGAAATTATGTAGTCTGCTGTTTATGATACTGCAGAGAATTTTCCCCAAGTTGCTGTTAACGCAAATTCCTCTGTAATTATTTGGGTCAAATTTGTCTCCATTTTTATAAATTGGTGTGATCAATCCTTGGTTCCAAATATCGGGGAAAATACCTGCAGTTAGGATAATGTTGAAGAGTTTGAGTATAGGCAATTTGAATTTGTGGTCTGTATATTTGATCATTTCATTTAAAATACCATCAGCACCACAGGCCCTTTTTGGGTTGGAGAGTGCAAAGTTTTTTCAATAATTCTTGTTCTGTAATTGGGGTATCCACAGGATTCTGATAGTCTTTGACTGCTGATTCAAGGATTTGTAATTTTTCTTGTATATCTTGTTGTTCTGGGCTCTTCGTTATATTGCTGTAGAGGTTTGCAAAGTGATTTCTCCACATATCCCCATTTTGGAAAGCCAATTCCTCATTATGAGGTTTGTTTAATTTATTCAAATTCTCCCAGAAGTGGTTTGATTCTATGGATTCCTCAATCACATCTAGCTGATTTCTAATGTGCTGTTCCTTTTTTGTTCTTAGGGTGTGTTTGTATTGCTTCAGTGTTTCCCCATATTGAAGACGTATATTTTTGTTGTCTGGGTCTCTGTGTTTATGATTAGATATATTTCTCAATGACTTTCTTAGATTTTTGCAATCATTATCAAACCATTTTTCATGATCTATCATTTTTGGTTTGCTCTTATGTTTCTTAAGATTAGCCAAGGAGGCTAATTTGTCAAATATAAAGTTTATGTTCCAAACGGCCAAATTTATACCTTCATTGGTGTAGGAGAATGTTAATGCTAAAAAGTTGTCCAGGAGAGATTGTATTTTTTGGCTACTAATTGCTTTTTGGTAGATTTCTGTACTGTTTGCACTCCATCTATAGGTCTGTTTAGTACCATGTAATTTATTGGGCCGTGATGCTTCATGGTTGGGTTCTGCTCTTTTCAGATACACTGTGATTTTTCTGTGGTCAGAGAGAGGTGTTAGTGGGCTGACTGTGAAGGCTCTGAGAGACTCTGGGTTAAGGTCTGTGATGAAGTAGTCTACAGTACTGCTGCCAAGGGATGAGCTGTAGGTGTACCTACCAAAAGAGTCCCCTCTTAACCTACCATTGACTATGTACAGACCCAGTGTTCGACAGAGCTTCAGGAGCTGTACTCCATTTTTGTTTTTCACTTTGTCATAGTTGTTTCTAGGGGGGTATGTGGGGAGGGAAAGGTTGTTGCTTCCCGGTAGGTGTTGTGTCATGCCACTTGGGTGGATGTAGTAGAGTTCTTGTGCTCATCTTACCATGACCCTCGGCCTATCACGTGAGCATAGTAGATTCAGCATTTGTTTGATGTCACTCATTTCGTTGGTGGGAGCTGGACCAGTTGCTCCTCTCACGGCTTGTGCATAGCTCTGTCTGCCGGGCTGTGGCTCCTCCAGGTGTGGGTCTGTGGTGGGGGGGAGGGGGGTGTTAGACCTCGTCTGGGTGGGTCTGAAGCTGGGCTGGGGTGGTCTGTGCTGCGCTGGATGTGGTGGGCATTGAGGTTGGTGGTGCTGTGGCCGTGGCTGGGGGGTCCAGGGTACTGGTCCGGGGTGTTGTCTCGTGATCTCGGGGGGTTGGAGATTGCTCCGCTGTTCCTGGGTGGAGAGGTCGGGATGCGGTTTAAAGCGACGTCCTTGAGAGTCTTAACAAGGATGGGGACTGTCTCC
>NW_028165212.1:0-27500 GCF_964263955.1 Coregonus lavaretus | reverse complement strand
CAACAGAGTGGAGAATATCCAACAGAGTGGAGAATATCCAACAGTCAGTGGAGAATATCCAACAGAGTGGAGAATATCCAACAGTCAGTGGAGAATATCCAACAGAGTGGAGAATATCCTACAGTCAGTGGAGAATATCCAACAGTCAGTGGAGAATATCCAACAGAGTGGAGAATATCCTACAGTCAGTGGAGAATATCCAACAGTCAGTGGAGAATATCCAACAGAGTGGAGAATATCCTACAGTCAGTGGAGAATATCCAACAGTCAGTGGAGAATATCCAACAAAGTGGAAAATATCCTACAGTCGGTAGAGAATATCCATCAGTCAGTGGAGAATATCCAACAAAGTGGAAAATATCCTACAGTCAGTGGAGAATATCCAACAGTCAGTGGAGGATATCCAACAGAATGGAAAATATCCTACAGTCAGTGGAGAATATCCAGCAGTCAGTAGAGAATATCCAACAAAGTGGAAAATATCCTACAGTAAGTGGAGAATATCCAACAGTCAGTAAGAATATCCAACAGAGTTGAAAATATCCTACAGTCAGTGGAGAATATCCATCAGTCAGTGGAGAATATCCAACAGTCAGTGGAGAATATCCAACAGAGTGGAAAATATCCAACAGTCAGTGGAGAATATCCAACAGAGTGAAGAATATCCAATAGTCAGTGGAGAATATATAACAGAGTGGAGAATATCCAACAGAGTGGAGAATATACAGCAGTCAGTGGAGAATATCCAGCAGTCAGTGGAGAATATCCAGCAGTCAGTGGAGAATATCCAGAAGTCAGTGGAGAATATCCAAGAGAGTGGAGAATATTCAATAGTCAGTGGAGAATATCCAGTAGTCAGTGGAGAATATCCAACAGTCAGTGGAGAATATCCAACAGAGTGGAGAATATCCAAGAGAGTGGAGAATATCCAATAGTCAGTGGAGAATATCCAGTAGTCAGTGGAGAATATCCAACAGTCAGTGGAGAATATCCAACAGAGTGGAGAATATCCAACAGTCAGTGGAGAATATCCTACAGTCAGTGGAGAATATCCAACAGAGTGGAGAATATCCTACAGTCAGTGGAGAATATCCAACAGTCAGTGGAGAATATCCAATAGAGTGGAGAATATCCAACATTCAGTGGAGAATATTCAACAGTCAGTGGATAATATCCAGCAGTCAGTGGAGAATATCCAACAGAGTGGAGAATATCCTACAGTCAGTGGAGAATATCCAACAGTCAGTGGAGAATATCCAACAGAGTGGAGAATATCCAACAGAGTGGAGAATATCCAACAGTCAGTGGAGAATATCCAGCAGTCAGTGGAGAATATCCAGAAGTCAGTGGAGAATATCCAACAGAGTGGAGAATATCCTACAGTCAGTGGAGAATATCCAACAGTCAGTGGATAATATCCAACAGAGTGGAGAATATCCTACAGTCAGTGTAGAATATCCATCAGAGTGGAGAATATCCAACAGTCAGTGGAGAATATCCAGCAGTCAATGGAGAATATCCAACCGAGTGGAGAATATCCAACAGTCAGGGGAGAATATCTAACAGAGTGGAGAATATCCTACAGTCAGTAGAGAATATCCATCAGAGTGGAGAATATCCAACAGTCAGTGGAAAATATCCAGCAGTCAGTGGAGAATATCCAACAGAGTGGAGAATATCCAACATAGTGGAGAATATCCTACAGAGTGGAGAATATCCAACAGTCAGTGGAGAATATCCAACAGTCAGTGGAGAATATCCAATAGTCAGTGGAGAATATCCAGTAGTCAGTGGAGAATATCCAACAGTCAGTGGAGAATATCCAACAGAGTGGAGAATATCCAACAGTCAGTGGAGAATATCCTACAGTCAGTGGAGAATATCCAACAGAGTGGAGAATATCCTACAGTCAGTGGAGAATATCCAACAGTCAGTGGAGAATATCCAATAGAGTGGAGAATATCCAACATTCAGTGGAGAATATTCAACAGTCAGTGGATAATATCCAGCAGTCAGTGGAGAATATCCAACAGAGTGGAGAATATCCTACAGTCAGTGGAGAATATCCAACAGTCAGTGGAGAATATCCAACAGAGTGGAGAATATCCAACAGAGTGGAGAATATCCAACAGTCAGTGGAGAATATCCAGCAGTCAGTGGAGAATATCCAGAAGTCAGTGGAGAATATCCAACAGAGTGGAGAATATCCTACAGTCAGTGGAGAATATCCAACAGTCAGTGGATAATATCCAACAGAGTGGAGAATATCCTACAGTCAGTGTAGAATATCCATCAGAGTGGAGAATATCCAACAGTCAGTGGAGAATATCCAGCAGTCAATGGAGAATATCCAACCGAGTGGAGAATATCCAACAGTCAGGGGAGAATATCTAACAGAGTGGAGAATATCCTACAGTCAGTAGAGAATATCCATCAGAGTGGAGAATATCCAACAGTCAGTGGAAAATATCCAGCAGTCAGTGGAGAATATCCAACAGAGTGGAGAATATCCAACATAGTGGAGAATATCCTACAGAGTGGAGAATATCCAACAGTCAGTGGAGAATATCCAACAGTCAGTGGAGAATATCCAACAGTCAGTGGAGAATATCCAACAGTCAGTGGAGAATATCCAACAGTCAGTGGAGAATATCCAACAGTCAGTGGAGAATATCCAACAGTCAGTGGCGCAGTGGTCCGCAGTGTCTCCTGAGTGGCGCAGTGGTCTAAGGCACTGCATCGCAGTGCTAACTGTGCCACTAGAGATCCTGGTTCTAATCCAGGCTCTGTCGCAGCCGGCCGCGACCGGGAGACTCATGGGCGGCGCACAATTGGCCCAGCGTTGTCCAGGGTAGGGGAGGGAATGGCCGGCAGGGATGTAGCTCAGTTGATAGAGCATGGCGTTTGCAACGCCAGGGTTGTGGGTTCGATTCCCACGGGGGGCCAGTATAAAGAAATAGGTATTCACTAACTGTAAGTCGCTCTGGATAAGAGTGTCTGCTAAATGACTAAAATGTAAATGTAAAAAATGAGAATATCCAACAGTCAGTGGAGAATATCCAAAGGTCAGTGGAGAATATCCATCAGAGTGGAGAATATCCAACAGTTAGTGGAGAATATCCAGCAGTCAGTGGAGAATATCCAACAGAGTGGAGAATATCCAATAGTCAGTGGAGAATATCCAGTAGTCAGTGGAGAATATCCAACAGTCAGTGGAGAATATCCAACAGTCAGTGGAGAATATCCTACAGTCAGTGGAGAATATCCAACAGAGTGGAGAATATCCTACAGTCAGTGGAGAAAATACAACAGTCAGTGGAGAATATCCAACAGAGTGGAGAATATCCAACAGAGTGGAGAATATCCAACAGTCAGTGGAGAATATTCAACAGTCAGTGGATAATATCCAGCAGTCAGTGGAGAATATTCAACAGAGTGGAGAATATCCTACAGTCAGTGGAGAATATCCAACAGTCAGTGGAGAATATCCAACAGTCAGTGGAGAATATCCAACAGTCAGTGGAGAATATCCTACAGTCAGTGGAGAATATCCAACAGAGTGGAGAATATCCTACAGTCAGTGGAGAATATCCAACAGAGTGGAGAATATCCAACAGAGTGGAGAATATCCAACAGTCAGTGGAGAATATTCAACAGTCAGTGGATAATATCCAGCAGTCAGTGGAGAATATCCTACAGTCAGTGGAGAATATCCAACAGTCAGTGGAGAATATCCAACAGAGTGGAGAATATCCAACAGAGTGGAGAATATCCAACAGTCAGTGGAGAATATCCAGCAGTCAGTGGAGAATATCCAGAAGTCAGTGGAGAATATCCAACAGAGTGGAGAATATCCTACAGTCAGTGGAGAATATCCAACAGTCAGTGGAGAATATCCAACAGAGTGGAGAATATCCTACAGTCAGTGGAGAATATCCAACAGTCAGTGGATAATATCCAACAGAGTGGAGAATATCCTACAGAGTGGAGAATATCCAACAGTCAGTGGAGAATATCCAACAGTCAGTGGAGAATATCCAACAGTCAGTGGAGAATATCCAGCAGTCAGTGGAGAATATCCAACAGTCAGTGGAGAATATCCAACAGTCAGTGGAGAATATCCAACAGTCAGTTGCGCAGTGGTCCGCAGTGTCTCCTGAGTGGTGCAGTGGTCTAAGGCACTGCATCGCAATGCTAACTGTGCCACTAGAGATCCTGGTTCGAATCCAGGCTCTGTCGCAGCCGGCCGCGACCGGGAGACTCATGGGCGGCGCACAATTGGCCCAGCGTTGTCCAGGGTAGGGGAGGGAATGGCCGGCAGGGATGTAGCTCAGTTGATAGAGCATGGCGTTTGCAACGCCAGGGTTGTGGGTTCGATTCCCACGGGGGGCCAGTATAAAGAAATAGGTATTCACTAACTGTAAGTCGCTCTGGATAAGAGTGTCTGCTAAATGACTAAAATGTAAATGTAAAAAATGAGAATATCCAACAGTCAGTGGAGAATATCCAAAGGTCAGTGGAGAATATCCATCAGAGTGGAGAATATCCATCAGTTAGTGGAGAATATCCAGCAGTCAGTGGAGAATATCCAACAGAGTGGAGAATATCCAATAGTCAGTGGAGAATATCCAGTAGTCAGTGGAGAATATCCAACAGTCAGTGGAGAATATCCAACAGAGTGGAGAATATCCAACAGTCAGTGGAGAATATCCTACAGTCAGTGGAGAATATCCAACAGAGTGGAGAATATCCTACAGTCAGTGGAGAATATCCAACAGAGTGGAGAATATCCAACAGAGTGGAGAATATTCAACAGTCAGTGGATAATATCCAGCAGTCAGTGGAGAATATCCAACAGAGTTGAGAATATCCTACAGTCAGTGGAGAATATCCAACAGTCAGTGGAGAATATCCAACAGAGTGGAGAATATCCAACAGAGTGGAGAATATCCAACAGTCAGTGGAGAATATCCAGCAGTCAGTGGAGAATATCCAGAAGTCAGTGGAGAATATCCAACAGAATGGAGAATATCCTACAGTCAGTGGAGAATATCCAACAGTCAGTGGATAATATCCAACAGAGTGGAGAATATCCTACAGAGTGGAGAATATCCAACAGTCAGTGGAGAATATCCAACAGTCAGTGGAGAATATCCAACAGTCAGTGGAGAATATCCAGCAGTCAGTGGAGAATATCCAACAGTCAGTGGAGAATATCCAACAGTCAGTGGAGAATATCCAACAGTCAGTGGAGAATATCCAGCAGTCAGTGGCGCAGTGGTCCGCAGTGTCTCCTGAGTGGTGCAGTGGTCTAAGGCACTGCATCGCAATGCTAACTGTGACACTAGAGATCCTGGTTCGAATCCAGGCTCTGTCGCAGCCGGCCGCGACCGGGAGACTCATGGGCGGCGCACAATTGGCCCAGCGTTGTCCAGGGTAGGGGAGGGAATGGCCGGCAGGGATGTAGCTCAGTTGATAGAGCATGGCGTTTGCAACGCCAGGGTTGTGGGTTCGATTCCCACGGGGGGCCAGTATAAAAAAATAGGTATTCACTAACTGTAATTCGCTCTGGATAAGAGTGTCTGCTAAATGACTAAAATGTAAATGTAAAAAATGAGAATATCCAACAGTCAGTGGAGAATATCCAACAGTCAATGGAGAATATCCAGCAGTCAGTGGAGAATATCCAACAGAGTGGAGAATATCCAACAGAGTGGAGAATATCCAACAGAGTGGAGAATATCCTACAGAGTGGTGAATATCCAGCAGTCAGTGGAGAATATCCAACAGTCAGTGGAGAATATCCAACAGTCAGTGGAGAATATCCAACAGTCAGTGGAGAATATCAAGGAGTCAGTGGAGAATATCCAACAGTCAGTGGAGAATATCCAACAGTCAGTGGAGAATATCCAAGAGGGTGGAGAATATCCAACCGTCAGTGGAGAATATCCAACAGTCAGTGGATAATATCCAACAGTCAGTGGAGAATATCCAAGAGGGTGGAGAATACCCAACAGTCAGTGCAGAATATCCAACAGTCAGTGGAGAATATCCAACAGTCAGTGGAGAATATCCAACAGTCAGTGGAGAATATCCATCAGTCAGTGGAGAATATCCAACAGTCAGTGGAGAATATCCAACAGTCAGTGGACAATATCCAACAGAGTGGAGAATATCCAACAGTCAGTGGAGAATATCCAACAGTCAGTGGAGAATATCCAACAGTCAGAGGAAAATATCAAACAGTCAGTGGAGAATATCCAACAGAGTGGAGAATATCTAAAAGTCAGTGGAGAATATCCAACAGAGTGGAGAATATCCAACAGAGTGGAAAATATCCAACAGTCAGTGGAGAATATCCAGCAGAGTGGAGAATATCCATCCGTCAGTGGAGAATATCCAACAAAGGGGAAAATATCCAGCAGTCAGTGGAGAATATCCAACAGAGTGGAGAATATCCAACAGAGTGGAGAATATCCAACAGAGTGGAGAATATCCTACAGAGTGGTGAATATCCAGCAGTCAGTGGAGAATATCCAACAGTCAGTGGAGAATATCCAACAGTCAGTGGAGAATATCCAACAGTCAGTGGAGAATATCAAGGAGTCAGTGGAGAATATCCAACAGTCAGTGGAGAATATCCAACAGTCAGTGGAGAATATCCAAGAGGGTGGAGAATATCCAACCGTCAGTGGAGAATATCCAACAGTCAGTGGATAATATCCAACAGTCAGTGGAGAATATCCAAGAGGGTGGAGAATACCCAACAGTCAGTGCAGAATATCCAACAGTCAGTGGAGAATATCCAACAGTCAGTGGAGAATATCCAACAGTCAGTGGAGAATATCCATCAGTCAGTGGAGAATATCCAACAGTCAGTGGAGAATATCCAACAGTCAGTGGACAATATCCAACAGAGTGGAGAATATCCAACAGTCAGTGGAGAATATCCAACAGTCAGAGGAAAATATCAAACAGTCAGTGGAGAATATCCAACAGAGTGGAGAATATCTAAAAGTCAGTGGAGAATATCCAACAGAGTGGAGAATATCCAACAGAGTGGAAAATATCCAACAGTCAGTGGAGAATATCCAGCAGAGTGGAGAATATCCATCCGTCAGTGGAGAATATCCAACAAAGGGGAAAATATCCAGCAGTCAGTGGAGAATATCCAACAAAGTGGAAAATATCCAGCAGTCAGTGGAGAATATCCAACAAAGTGGAAAATATCCTACAGTCAGTGGAGAATATCCAACAGAGTGGAGAATATCCATCCGTCAGTGGAGAATATCTAACAAAGTGGAAAATATCCTACAGTCAGTGGAGAATATCCAACAAAGTGGAAAATATCCTACAGTAAGTGGAGAATATCCAACAGTCAGTAAGAATATCCAACAGAGTTGAAAATATCCTACAGTCAGTGGAGAATATCCAACAGTCAGTGGAAAATATCCATCAGTCAGTGGAGAATATCCAACAGTCAGTGGAAAATATCCAACAGAGTGGAAAATATCCAACAGTCAGTGGAAAATATCCAACAAAGTGGGAAATATCCTACAGTCAGTGGAGAATATCCAACAGTCAGTGGAGAATATCCAACAGAGTGGAAAATATCAAACAGTCAGTGGAGAATATCCAACAGAGTGGAGAATATCTAAAAGTCAGTGGAGAATATCCAAAAGAGTGGAGAATATCCAACAGAGTGGAAAATATCCAACAGTCAGTGGAGAATATCCATTAGAGTGGAGAATATCCATCAGTCAGTGGAGAATATCCAACAAATTGGAAAATATCCAGCAGTCAGTGGAGAATATCCAACAAAATGGAAAATATCCAGCAGTCAGTGGAGAATATCCAACAAAGTGGAAAATATCCTACAGTCAGTGGAGAATATCCATCAGTCAGTGGAGAATATCTAACAAAGTGGAAAATATCCTACAGTCAGTGGAGAATATCCATCAGTCAGTGGAGAATATCCAACAAAGTGGAAAATATCCATCAATCAGTGGAGAATATCCAACAGTCAGTGGAGAATATCCAACAGAGTGGAAAATATCCTACAGTCGGTGGAGAATATCCATCAGTCAGTGGAGAATATCCAACAAACTGGAAAATATCCTACAGTCAGTGGAGAATATCCAACAGTCAGTGGAGAATATCCAACAGAGTGGAAAATATCCTACAGTCAGTGGATAATATCCAGCAGTCAGTGGAGAATATCCAACAAAGTGGAAAATATCCTACAGTAAGTGGAGAATATCCAACAGTCAGTGGAGAATATCCAACAGAGTGGAAAATATCCATCAGTCAGTGGAGAATATCAAACAGTCAGTGGAGAATATCCAACAGAGTGGAAAATATCCAACAGTCAGTGGAGAATATCCAACAGAGTGGAGAATATCCAGCAGTCAGTGGAGAATATCCAGCAGTCAGTGGAGAATATCCAGCAGTCAGTGGAGAATATCCAGCAGTCAGTGAAGAATATCCAGAAGTCAGTGGAGAATATCCAACAGAGTGGAGAATATCCAACAGTCAGTGGAGAATATCCAAGAGGGTGGAGAATATCCAACCGTCAGTGGAGAATATCCAACAGTCAGTGGATAATATCCAACAGTCAGTGGAGAATATCCAAGAGGGTGGAGAATACCCAACAGTCAGTGCAGAATATCCAACAGTCAGTGGAGAATATCCAACAGTCAGTGGAGAATATCCAACAGTCAGTGGAGAATATCCATCAGTCAGTGGAGAATATCCAACAGTCAGTGGAGAATATCCAACAGTCAGTGGACAATATCCAACAGAGTGGAGAATATCCAACAGTCAGTGGAGAATATCCAACAGTCAGTGGAGAATATCCAACAGTCAGAGGAAAATATCAAACAGTCAGTGGAGAATATCCAACAGAGTGGAGAATATCTAAAAGTCAGTGGAGAATATCCAACAGAGTGGAGAATATCCAACAGAGTGGAAAATATCCAACAGTCAGTGGAGAATATCCAGCAGAGTGGAGAATATCCATCCGTCAGTGGAGAATATCCAACAAAGGGGAAAATATCCAGCAGTCAGTGGAGAATATCCAACAAAGTGGAAAATATCCAGCAGTCAGTGGAGAATATCCAACAAAGTGGAAAATATCCTACAGTCAGTGGAGAATATCCAACAGAGTGGAGAATATCCATCCGTCAGTGGAGAATATCTAACAAAGTGGAAAATATCCTACAGTCAGTGGAGAATATCCAACAAAGTGGAAAATATCCTACAGTAAGTGGAGAATATCCAACAGTCAGTAAGAATATCCAACAGAGTTGAAAATATCCTACAGTCAGTGGAGAATATCCAACAGTCAGTGGAAAATATCCATCAGTCAGTGGAGAATATCCAACAGTCAGTGGAAAATATCCAACAGAGTGGAAAATATCCTACAGTCAGTGGAGAATATCCAACAGTCAGTGGAGAATATCCATTAGAGTGGAGAATATCCATCAGTCAGTGGAGAATATCCAACAAATTGGAAAATATCCAGCAGTCAGTGGAGAATATCCAACAAAATGGAAAATATCCAGCAGTCAGTGGAGAATATCCAACAAAGTGGAAAATATCCTACAGTCAGTGGAGAATATCCATCAGTCAGTGGAGAATATCTAACAAAGTGGAAAATATCCTACAGTCAGTGGAGAATATCCATCAGTCAGTGGAGAATATCCAACAAAGTGGAAAATATCCATCAATCAGTGGAGAATATCCAACAGTCAGTGGAGAATATCCAACAGAGTGGAAAATATCCTACAGTCGGTGGAGAATATCCATCAGTCAGTGGAGAATATCCAACAAACTGGAAAATATCCTACAGTCAGTGGAGAATATCCAACAGTCAGTGGAGAATATCCAACAGAGTGGAAAATATCCTACAGTCAGTGGAGAATATCCAGCAGTCAGTGGAGAATATCCAACAAAGTGGAAAATATCCTACAGTAAGTGGAGAATATCCAACAGTCAGTGGAGAATATCCAACAGAGTGGAAAATATCCATCAGTCAGTGGAGAATATCAAACAGTCAGTGGAGAATATCCAACAGAGTGGAAAATATCCAACAGTCAGTGGAGAATATCCAACAGAGTGGAGAATATCCAGCAGTCAGTGGAGAATATCCAGCAGTCAGTGGAGAATATCCAGCAGTCAGTGGAGAATATCCAGCAGTCAGTGAAGAATATCCAGAAGTCAGTGGAGAATATCCAACAGAGTGGAGAATATCCAATAGTCAGTGGAGAATATCCAGTAGTCAGTGGAGAATATCCAACAGTCAGTGGAGAATATCCAACAGAGTGGAGAATATCCAACAGTCAGTGGAGAATATCCTACAATCAGTGGAGAATATCCAACAGAGTGGAGAATATCCTACAGTCAGTGGAGAATATCCAACAGTCAGTGGAGAATATCCAACAGAGTGGAGAATATCCAACAGAGTGGAGAATATCCAACAGTCAGTGGAGAATATTCAACAGTCAGTGGATAATATCCAGCAGTCAGTGGAGAATATCCAACAGAGTGGAGAATATCCTACAGTCAGTGGAGAATATCCAACAGTCAGTGGAGAATATCCAACAGAGTGGAGAATATCCAACAGAGTGGAGAATATCCAACAGTCAGTTGAGAATATCCAGCAGTCAGTGGAGAATATCCAGAAGTCAGTGGAGAATATCCAACAGAGTGGAGAATATCCTACAGTCAGTGTAGAATATCCAACAGTCAGTGGATAATATCCAACAGAGTGGAGAATATCCTACAGTCAGTGTAGAATATCCATCAGAGTGGAGAATATCCAACAGTCAGTTTAGAATATCCAGCATTCAGTGGAGAATATCCAACTGAGTGGAGAATATCCAACAGTCAGGTGAGAATATCCAAGAGGGTGGAGAATATCCAACCGTCAGTGGAGAATATCCAACAGTCAGTGGATAATATCCAACAGTCAGTGGAGAATATCCAAGAGGGTGGAGAATACCCAACAGTCAGTGCAGAATATCCAACAGTCAGTGGAGAATATCCAACAGTCAGTGGAGAATATCCAACAGTCAGTGGCGCAGTGGTCCGCAGTGTCTCCTGAGTGGTGCAGTGGTCTAAGGCACTGCATCGCAATGCTAACTGTGCCACTAGAGATCCTGGTTTGAATCCAGGCTCTGTCGCAGCCGGCCGCGACCGGGAGACTCATGGGCGGCGCACAATTGGCCCAGCGTTGTCCAGGGTAGGGGAGGGAATGGCCGGCAGGGATGTAGCTCAGTTGATAGAGCATGGCGTTTGCAACGCCAGGGTTGTGGGTTCGATTCCCACGGGGGGCCAGTATAAAAAAATAGGTATTCACTAACTGTAATTCGCTCTGGATAAGAGTGTCTGCTAAATGACTAAAATGTAAATGTAAAAAATGAGAATATCCAACAGTCAGTGGAGAATATCCAAAGGTCAGTGGAGAATATCCATCAGAGTGGAGAATATCCAACAGTCAGTGGAGAATATCCAGCAGTCAGTGGAGAATATCCAACAGAGTGGAGAATATCCAACAGAGTGGAGAATATCCAACAGAGTGGAGAATATCCTACAGAGTGGTGAATATCCAGCAGTCAGTGAAGAATATCCAACAGTCAGTGGAGAATATCCAACAGTCAGTGGAGAATATCAAGGAGTCAGTGGAGAATATCCAACAGTCAGTGGAGAATATCCAACAGTCAGTGGAGAATATCCAAGAGGGTGGAGAATATCCAACCGTCAGTGGAGAATATCCAACAGTCAATGGATAATATCCAACAGTCAGTGGAGAATATCCAAGAGGGTGGAGAATACCCAACAGTCAGTGCAGAATATCCAACAGTCAGTGGAGAATATCCAACAGTCAGTGGAGAATATCCAACAGTCAGTGGACAATATCCAACAGAGTGGAGAATATCCAACAGTCAGTGGAGAATATCCAACAGTCAGTGGAGAATATCCAACAGTCAGTGGAGAATATCCAACAGTCAGAGGAAAATATCAAACAGTCAGTGGAGAATATCCAACAGAGTGGAGAATATCTAAAAGTCAGTGGAGAATATCCAACAGAGTGGAAAATATCCAACAGTCAGTGGAGAATATCCAGCAGAGTGGAGAATATCCATCCGTCAGTGGAGAATATCCAACAAAGGGGAAAATATCCAGCAGTCAGTGGAGAATATCCAACAAAGTGGAAAATATCCAGCAGTCAGTAGAGAATATCCAACAAAGTGGAAAATATCCTACAGTCAGTGGAGAATATCCAACAGAGTGGAGAATATCCATCCGTCAGTGGAGAATATCCAACAGTCAGTGGAGAATATTCAACAGTCAGTGGATAATATCCAGCAGTCAGTGGAGAATATTCAACAGAGTGGAGAATATCCAACAGTCAGTGGAGAATATTCAACAGTCAGTGGATAATATCCAGCAGTCAGTGGAGAATATTCAACAGAGTGGAGAATATCCTACAGTCAGTGGAGAATATCCAACAGTCAGTGGAGAATATCCAACAGTCAGTGGAGAATATCTAACAGAGTGGAGAATATCCAACAGTCAGTGGAGAATATCCTACAGTCAGTGGAGAATATCCAACAGAGTGGAGAATATCCTACAGTCAGTGGAGAATATCTAACAGAGTGGAGAATATCCAACAGAGTGGAGAATATTCAACAGTCAGTGGATAATATCCAGCAGTCAGTGGAGAATATCCAACAGAGTGGAGAATATCCTACAGTCAGTGGAGAATATCCAACAGTCAGTGGAGAATATCCAACAGAGTGGAGAATATCCAACAGAGTGGAGAATATCCAACAGTCAGTGGAGAATATCCAGCAGTCAGTGGAGAATATCCAGAAGTCAGTGGAGAATATCCAACAGAGTGGAGAATATCCTACAGTCAGTGGAGAATATCCAACAGTCAGTGGATAATATCCAACAGAGTGGAGAATATCCTACAGAGTGGAGAATATCCAACAGTCAGTGGAGAATATCCAACAGTCAGTGGAGAATATCCAACAGTCAGTGGAGAATATCCAGCAGTCAGTGGAGAATATCCAACAGTCAGTGGAGAATATCCAACAGTCAGTGGAGAATATCCAACAGTCAGTGGAGAATATCCAACAGTCAGTGGCGCAGTGGTTCCGCAGTGTCTCCTGAGTGGTGCAGTGGTCTAAGGCACTGCATCGCAATGCTAACTGTGACACTAGAGATCCTGGTTCGAATCCAGGCTCTGTCGCAGCCGGCCGCGACCGGGAGACTCATGGGCGGCGCACAATTGGCCCAGCGTTGTCCAGGGTAGGGGAGGGAATGGCCGGCAGGGATGTAGCTCAGTTGATAGAGCATGGCGTTTGCAACGCCAGGGTTGTGGGTTCGATTCCCACGGGGGGCCAGTATAAAAAAATAGGTATTCACTAACTGTAATTCGCTCTGGATAAGAGTGTCTGCTAAATGACTAAAATGTAAATGTAAAAAATGAGAATATCCAACAGTCAGTGGAGAATATCCAAAGGTCAGTGGAGAATATCCATCAGAGTGGAGAATATCCAACAGTCAGTGGAGAATATCCAGCAGTCAGTGGAGAATATCCAACAGAGTGGAGAATATCCAACAGAGTGGAGAATATCCAACAGAGTGGAGAATATCCTACAGAGTGGTGAATATCCAGCAGTCAGTGGAGAATATCCAACAGTCAGTGGAGAATATCCAACAGTCAGTGGAGAATATCAAGGAGTCAGTGGAGAATATCCAACAGTCAGTGGAGAATATCCAACAGTCAGTGGAGAATATCCAAGAGGGTGGAGAATATCCAACCGTCAGTGGAGAATATCCAACAGTCAGTGGATAATATCCAACAGTCAGTGGAGAATATCCAAGAGGGTGGAGAATACCCAACAGTCAGTGCAGAATATCCAACAGTCAGTGGAGAATATCCAACAGTCAGTGGAGAATATCCAACAGTCAGTGGAGAATATCCATCAGTCAGTGGAGAATATCCTACAGTCAGTGGAGAATATCCAACAGTCAGTGGAGAATATCCATTAGAGTGGAGAATATCCATCAGTCAGTGGAGAATATCCAACAAATTGGAAAATATCCAGCAGTCAGTGGAGAATATCCAACAAAATGGAAAATATCCAGCAGTCAGTGGAGAATATCCAACAAAGTGGAAAATATCCTACAGTCAGTGGAGAATATCCATCAGTCAGTGGAGAATATCTAACAAAGTGGAAAATATCCTACAGTCAGTGGAGAATATCCATCAGTCAGTGGAGAATATCCAACAAAGTGGAAAATATCCATCAATCAGTGGAGAATATCCAACAGTCAGTGGAGAATATCCAACAGAGTGGAAAATATCCTACAGTCGGTGGAGAATATCCATCAGTCAGTGGAGAATATCCAACAAACTGGAAAATATCCTACAGTCAGTGGAGAATATCCAACAGTCAGTGGAGAATATCCAACAGAGTGGAAAATATCCTACAGTCAGTGGAGAATATCCAGCAGTCAGTGGAGAATATCCAACAAAGTGGAAAATATCCTACAGTAAGTGGAGAATATCCAACAGTCAGTGGAGAATATCCAACAGAGTGGAAAATATCCATCAGTCAGTGGAGAATATCAAACAGTCAGTGGAGAATATCCAACAGAGTGGAAAATATCCAACAGTCAGTGGAGAATATCCAACAGAGTGGAGAATATCCAGCAGTCAGTGGAGAATATCCAGCAGTCAGTGGAGAATATCCAGCAGTCAGTGGAGAATATCCAGCAGTCAGTGAAGAATATCCAGAAGTCAGTGGAGAATATCCAACAGAGTGGAGAATATCCAATAGTCAGTGGAGAATATCCAGTAGTCAGTGGAGAATATCCAACAGTCAGTGGAGAATATCCAACAGAGTGGAGAATATCCAACAGTCAGTGGAGAATATCCTACAATCAGTGGAGAATATCCAACAGAGTGGAGAATATCCTACAGTCAGTGGAGAATATCCAACAGTCAGTGGAGAATATCCAACAGAGTGGAGAATATCCAACAGAGTGGAGAATATCCAACAGTCAGTGGAGAATATTCAACAGTCAGTGGATAATATCCAGCAGTCAGTGGAGAATATCCAACAGAGTGGAGAATATCCTACAGTCAGTGGAGAATATCCAACAGTCAGTGGAGAATATCCAACAGAGTGGAGAATATCCAACAGAGTGGAGAATATCCAACAGTCAGTTGAGAATATCCAGCAGTCAGTGGAGAATATCCAGAAGTCAGTGGAGAATATCCAACAGAGTGGAGAATATCCTACAGTCAGTGTAGAATATCCAACAGTCAGTGGATAATATCCAACAGAGTGGAGAATATCCTACAGTCAGTGTAGAATATCCATCAGAGTGGAGAATATCCAACAGTCAGTTTAGAATATCCAGCATTCAGTGGAGAATATCCAACTGAGTGGAGAATATCCAACAGTCAGGTGAGAATATCCAAGAGGGTGGAGAATATCCAACCGTCAGTGGAGAATATCCAACAGTCAGTGGATAATATCCAACAGTCAGTGGAGAATATCCAAGAGGGTGGAGAATACCCAACAGTCAGTGCAGAATATCCAACAGTCAGTGGAGAATATCCAACAGTCAGTGGAGAATATCCAACAGTCAGTGGCGCAGTGGTCCGCAGTGTCTCCTGAGTGGTGCAGTGGTCTAAGGCACTGCATCGCAATGCTAACTGTGCCACTAGAGATCCTGGTTTGAATCCAGGCTCTGTCGCAGCCGGCCGCGACCGGGAGACTCATGGGCGGCGCACAATTGGCCCAGCGTTGTCCAGGGTAGGGGAGGGAATGGCCGGCAGGGATGTAGCTCAGTTGATAGAGCATGGCGTTTGCAACGCCAGGGTTGTGGGTTCGATTCCCACGGGGGGCCAGTATAAAAAAATAGGTATTCACTAACTGTAATTCGCTCTGGATAAGAGTGTCTGCTAAATGACTAAAATGTAAATGTAAAAAATGAGAATATCCAACAGTCAGTGGAGAATATCCAAAGGTCAGTGGAGAATATCCATCAGAGTGGAGAATATCCAACAGTCAGTGGAGAATATCCAGCAGTCAGTGGAGAATATCCAACAGAGTGGAGAATATCCAACAGAGTGGAGAATATCCAACAGAGTGGAGAATATCCTACAGAGTGGTGAATATCCAGCAGTCAGTGAAGAATATCCAACAGTCAGTGGAGAATATCCAACAGTCAGTGGAGAATATCAAGGAGTCAGTGGAGAATATCCAACAGTCAGTGGAGAATATCCAACAGTCAGTGGAGAATATCCAAGAGGGTGGAGAATATCCAACCGTCAGTGGAGAATATCCAACAGTCAATGGATAATATCCAACAGTCAGTGGAGAATATCCAAGAGGGTGGAGAATACCCAACAGTCAGTGCAGAATATCCAACAGTCAGTGGAGAATATCCAACAGTCAGTGGAGAATATCCAACAGTCAGTGGACAATATCCAACAGAGTGGAGAATATCCAACAGTCAGTGGAGAATATCCAACAGTCAGTGGAGAATATCCAACAGTCAGTGGAGAATATCCAACAGTCAGAGGAAAATATCAAACAGTCAGTGGAGAATATCCAACAGAGTGGAGAATATCTAAAAGTCAGTGGAGAATATCCAACAGAGTGGAAAATATCCAACAGTCAGTGGAGAATATCCAGCAGAGTGGAGAATATCCATCCGTCAGTGGAGAATATCCAACAAAGTGGAAAATATCCAGCAGTCAGTAGAGAATATCCAACAAAGTGGAAAATATCCTACAGTCAGTGGAGAATATCCAACAGAGTGGAGAATATCCATCCGTCAGTGGAGAATATCCAACAGTCAGTGGAGAATATTCAACAGTCAGTGGATAATATCCAGCAGTCAGTGGAGAATATTCAACAGAGTGGAGAATATCCAACAGTCAGTGGAGAATATTCAACAGTCAGTGGATAATATCCAGCAGTCAGTGGAGAATATTCAACAGAGTGGAGAATATCCTACAGTCAGTGGAGAATATCCAACAGTCAGTGGAGAATATCCAACAGTCAGTGGAGAATATCTAACAGAGTGGAGAATATCCAACAGTCAGTGGAGAATATCCTACAGTCAGTGGAGAATATCCAACAGAGTGGAGAATATCCTACAGTCAGTGGAGAATATCTAACAGAGTGGAGAATATCCAACAGAGTGGAGAATATTCAACAGTCAGTGGATAATATCCAGCAGTCAGTGGAGAATATCCAACAGAGTGGAGAATATCCTACAGTCAGTGGAGAATATCCAACAGTCAGTGGAGAATATCCAACAGAGTGGAGAATATCCAACAGAGTGGAGAATATCCAACAGTCAGTGGAGAATATCCAGCAGTCAGTGGAGAATATCCAGAAGTCAGTGGAGAATATCCAACAGAGTGGAGAATATCCTACAGTCAGTGGAGAATATCCAACAGTCAGTGGATAATATCCAACAGAGTGGAGAATATCCTACAGAGTGGAGAATATCCAACAGTCAGTGGAGAATATCCAACAGTCAGTGGAGAATATCCAACAGTCAGTGGAGAATATCCAGCAGTCAGTGGAGAATATCCAACAGTCAGTGGAGAATATCCAACAGTCAGTGGAGAATATCCAACAGTCAGTGGAGAATATCCAACAGTCAGTGGCGCAGTGGTCCGCAGTGTCTCCTGAGTGGTGCAGTGGTCTAAGGCACTGCATCGCAATGCTAACTGTGACACTAGAGATCCTGGTTCGAATCCAGGCTCTGTCGCAGCCGGCCGCGACCGGGAGACTCATGGGCGGCGCACAATTGGCCCAGCGTTGTCCAGGGTAGGGGAGGGAATGGCCGGCAGGGATGTAGCTCAGTTGATAGAGCATGGCGTTTGCAACGCCAGGGTTGTGGGTTCGATTCCCACGGGGGGCCAGTATAAAAAAATAGGTATTCACTAACTGTAATTCGCTCTGGATAAGAGTGTCTGCTAAATGACTAAAATGTAAATGTAAAAAATGAGAATATCCAACAGTCAGTGGAGAATATCCAAAGGTCAGTGGAGAATATCCATCAGAGTGGAGAATATCCAACAGTCAGTGGAGAATATCCAGCAGTCAGTGGAGAATATCCAACAGAGTGGAGAATATCCAACAGAGTGGAGAATATCCAACAGAGTGGAGAATATCCTACAGAGTGGTGAATATCCAGCAGTCAGTGGAGAATATCCAACAGTCAGTGGAGAATATCCAACAGTCAGTGGAGAATATCAAGGAGTCAGTGGAGAATATCCAACAGTCAGTGGAGAATATCCAACAGTCAGTGGAGAATATCCAAGAGGGTGGAGAATATCCAACCGTCAGTGGAGAATATCCAACAGTCAGTGGATAATATCCAACAGTCAGTGGAGAATATCCAAGAGGGTGGAGAATACCCAACAGTCAGTGCAGAATATCCAACAGTCAGTGGAGAATATCCAACAGTCAGTGGAGAATATCCAACAGTCAGTGGAGAATATCCATCAGTCAGTGGAGAATATCCAACAGTCAGTGGAGAATATCCAACAGTCAGTGGACAATATCCAACAGAGTGGAGAATATCCAACAGTCAGTGGAGAATATCCAACAGTCAGTGGAGAATATCCAACAGTCAGAGGAAAATATCAAACAGTCAGTGGAGAATATCCAACAGAGTGGAGAATATCTAAAAGTCAGTGGAGAATATCCAACAGAGTGGAGAATATCCAACAGAGTGGAAAATATCCAACAGTCAGTGGAGAATATCCAGCAGAGTGGAGAATATCCATCCGTCAGTGGAGAATATCCAACAAAGGGGAAAATATCCAGCAGTCAGTGGAGAATATCCAACAAAGTGGAAAATATCCAGCAGTCAGTGGAGAATATCCAACAAAGTGGAAAATATCCTACAGTCAGTGGAGAATATCCAACAGAGTGGAGAATATCCATCCGTCAGTGGAGAATATCTAACAAAGTGGAAAATATCCTACAGTCAGTGGAGAATATCCAACAAAGTGGAAAATATCCTACAGTAAGTGGAGAATATCCAACAGTCAGTAAGAATATCCAACAGAGTTGAAAATATCCTACAGTCAGTGGAGAATATCCAACAGTCAGTGGAAAATATCCATCAGTCAGTGGAGAATATCCAACAGTCAGTGGAAAATATCCAACAGAGTGGAAAATATCCAACAGTCAGTGGAGAATATCCAACAAAGTGGGAAATATCCTACAGTCAGTGGAGAATATCCAACAGTCAGTGGAGAATATCCAACAGAGTGGAAAATATCAAACAGTCAGTGGAGAATATCCAACAGAGTGGAGAATATCTAAAAGTCAGTGGAGAATATCCAAAAGAGTGGAGAATATCCAACAGAGTGGAAAATATCCAACAGTCAGTGGAGAATATCCATTAGAGTGGAGAATATCCATCAGTCAGTGGAGAATATCCAACAAATTGGAAAATATCCAGCAGTCAGTGGAGAATATCCAACAAAATGGAAAATATCCAGCAGTCAGTGGAGAATATCCAACAAAGTGGAAAATATCCTACAGTCAGTGGAGAATATCCATCAGTCAGTGGAGAATATCTAACAAAGTGGAAAATATCCTACAGTCAGTGGAGAATATCCATCAGTCAGTGGAGAATATCCAACAAAGTGGAAAATATCCATCAATCAGTGGAGAATATCCAACAGTCAGTGGAGAATATCCAACAGAGTGGAAAATATCCTACAGTCGGTGGAGAATATCCATCAGTCAGTGGAGAATATCCAACAAACTGGAAAATATCCTACAGTCAGTGGAGAATATCCAACAGTCAGTGGAGAATATCCAACAGAGTGGAAAATATCCTACAGTCAGTGGAGAATATCCAGCAGTCAGTGGAGAATATCCAACAAAGTGGAAAATATCCTACAGTAAGTGGAGAATATCCAACAGTCAGTGGAGAATATCCAACAGAGTGGAAAATATCCATCAGTCAGTGGAGAATATCAAACAGTCAGTGGAGAATATCCAACAGAGTGGAAAATATCCAACAGTCAGTGGAGAATATCCAACAGAGTGGAGAATATCCAGCAGTCAGTGGAGAATATCCAGCAGTCAGTGGAGAATATCCAGCAGTCAGTGGAGAATATCCAGCAGTCAGTGAAGAATATCCAGAAGTCAGTGGAGAATATCCAACAGAGTGGAGAATATCCAATAGTCAGTGGAGAATATCCAGTAGTCAGTGGAGAATATCCAACAGTCAGTGGAGAATATCCAACAGAGTGGAGAATATCCAACAGTCAGTGGAGAATATCCTACAATCAGTGGAGAATATCCAACAGAGTGGAGAATATCCTACAGTCAGTGGAGAATATCCAACAGTCAGTGGAGAATATCCAACAGAGTGGAGAATATCCAACAGAGTGGAGAATATCCAACAGTCAGTGGAGAATATTCAACAGTCAGTGGATAATATCCAGCAGTCAGTGGAGAATATCCAACAGAGTGGAGAATATCCTACAGTCAGTGGAGAATATCCAACAGTCAGTGGAGAATATCCAACAGAGTGGAGAATATCCAACAGAGTGGAGAATATCCAACAGTCAGTTGAGAATATCCAGCAGTCAGTGGAGAATATCCAGAAGTCAGTGGAGAATATCCAACAGAGTGGAGAATATCCTACAGTCAGTGTAGAATATCCAACAGTCAGTGGATAATATCCAACAGAGTGGAGAATATCCTACAGTCAGTGTAGAATATCCATCAGAGTGGAGAATATCCAACAGTCAGTTTAGAATATCCAGCAGTCAGTGGAGAATATCCAACTGAGTGGAGAATATCCAACAGTCAGGTGAGAATATCCAAGAGGGTGGAGAATATCCAACCGTCAGTGGAGAATATCCAACAGTCAGTGGATAATATCCAACAGTCAGTGGAGAATATCCAAGAGGGTGGAGAATACCCAACAGTCAGTGCAGAATATCCAACAGTCAGTGGAGAATATCCAACAGTCAGTGGAGAATATCCAACAGTCAGTGGAGAATATCCATCAGTCAGTGGAGAATATCCAACAGTCAGTGGAGAATATCCAACAGTCAGTGGACAATATCCAACAGAGTGGAGAATATCCAACAGTCAGTGGAGAATATCCAACAGTCAGTGGAGAATATCCAACAGTCAGTGGAGAATATCCAACAGTCAGAGGAAAATATCAAACAGTCAGTGGAGAATATCCAACAGAGTGGAGAATATCTACAAGTCAGTGGAGAATATCCAACAGAGTGGAGAATATCCAACAGAGTGGAAAGTATCCAACAGTCAGTGGAGAATATCCAGCAGAGTGGAGAATATCCATCCGTCAGTGGAGAATATCCAACAAAGGGGAAAATATCCAGCAGTCAGTGGAGAATATCCAACAAAGTGGAAAATATCCAGCAGTCAGTGGAGAATATCCAACAAAGTGGAAAATATCCTACAGTCATTGGAGAATATCCAACAGTCAGTGGAGAATATCCAACAGTCAGAGGAAAATATCAAACAGTCAGTGGAGAATATCTAACAAAGTGGAAAATATCCTACAGTCAGTGGAGAATATCCATCAGTCAGTGGAGAATATCCAACAAAGTGGAAAATATCCATCAATCAGTGGAGAATATCCAACAGTCAGTGGAGAATATCCAACAGAGTGGAAAATATCCTACAGTCGGTGGAGAATATCCATCAGTCAGTGGAGAATATCCAACAAACTGGAAAATATCCTACAGTCAGTGGAGAATATCCAACAGTCAGTGGAGAATATCCAACAGAGTGGAAAATATCCTACAGTCAGTGGAGAATATCCAGCAGTCAGTGGAGAATATCCAACAAAGTGGAAAATATCCTACAGTAAGTGGAGAATATCCAACAGTCAGTGGAGAATATCCAACAGAGTGGAAAATATCCATCAGTCAGTGGAGAATATCAAACAGTCAGTGGAGAATATCCAACAGAGTGGAAAATATCCAACAGTCAGTGGAGAATATCCAACAGAGTGGAGAATATCCAGCAGTCAGTGGAGAATATCCAGGAGTCAGTGGAGAATATCCAGCAGTCAGTGGAGAATATCCAGCAGTCAGTGAAGAATATCCAGAAGTCAGTGGAGAATATCCAACAGAGTGGAGAATATCCAATAGTCAGTGGAGAATATCCAGTAGTCAGTGGAGAATATCCAACAGTCAGTGGAGAATATCCAACAGAGTGGAGAATATCCAACAGTCAGTGGAGAATATCCTACAATCAGTGGAGAATATCCAACAGAGTGGAGAATATCCTACAGTCAGTGGAGAATATCCAACAGTCAGTGGAGAATATCCAACAGAGTGGAGAATATCCAACAGAGTGGAGAATATCCAACAGTCAGTGGAGAATATTCAACAGTCAGTGGATAATATCCAGCAGTCAGTGGAGAATATCCAACAGAGTGGAGAATATCCTACAGTCAGTGGAGAATATCCAACAGTCAGTGGAGAATATCGAACAGAGTGGAGAATATCCAACAGAGTGGAGAATATCCAACAGTCAGTTGAGAATATCCAGCAGTCAGTGGAGAATATCCAGAAGTCAGTGGAGAATATCCAACAGAGTGGAGAATATCCTACAGTCAGTGTAGAATATCCAACAGTCAGTGGATAATATCCAACAGAGTGGAGAATATCCTACAGTCAGTGTAGAATATCCATCAGAGTGGAGAATATCCAACAGTCAGTTTAGAATATCCAGCAGTCAGTGGAGAATATCCAACTGAGTGGAGAATATCCAACAGTCAGGTGAGAATATCCAAGAGGGTGGAGAATATCCAACCGTCAGTGGAGAATATCCAACAGTCAGTGGATAATATCCAACAGTCAGTGGAGAATATCCAAGAGGGTGGAGAATACCCAACAGTCAGTGCAGAATATCCAACAGTCAGTGGAGAATATCCAACAGTCAGTGGAGAATATCCAACAGTCAGTGGAGAATATCCATCAGTCAGTGGAGAATATCCAACAGTCAGTGGAGAATATCCAACAGTCAGTGGACAATATCCAACAGAGTGGAGAATATCCAACAGTCAGTGGAGAATATCCAACAGTCAGTGGAGAATATCCAACAGTCAGTGGAGAATATCCAACAGTCAGAGGAAAATATCAAACAGTCAGTGGAGAATATCCAACAGAGTGGAGAATATCTAAAAGTCAGTGGAGAATATCCAACAGAGTGGAGAATATCCAACAGAGTGGAAAATATCCAACAGTCAGTGGAGAATATCCAGCAGAGTGGAGAATATCCATCCGTCAGTGGAGAATATCCAACAAAGGGGAAAATATCCAGCAGTCAGTGGAGAATATCCAACAAAGTGGAAAATATCCAGCAGTCAGTGGAGAATATCCAACAAAGTGGAAAATATCCTACAGTCAGTGGAGAATATCCAACAGAGTGGAGAATATCCATCCGTCAGTGGAGAATATCCAACAAAGTGGAGAATATCCATCAGTCAGTGGAGAATATCTAACAAAGTGGAAAATATCCTACAGTCAGTGGAGAATATCCAACAAAGTGGAAAATATCCTACAGTAAGTGGAGAATATCCAACAGTTGTAAAGAATATCCAACAGAGTTGAAAATATCCTACAGTCAGTGGAGAATATCCAACAGTCAGTGGAAAATATCCATCAGTCAGTGGAGAATATCCAACAGTCAGTGGAAAATATCCAACAGAGTGGAAAATATCCAACAGTCAGTGGAGAATATCCAACAAAGTGGGAAATATCCTTCAGTCAGTGGAGAATATCCAACAGTCAGTGGAGAATATCCAACAGAGTGGAAAATATCAAACAGTCAGTGGAGAATATCCAACAGAGTGGAGAATATCTAAAAGTCAGTGGAGAATATCCAACAGAGTGGAGAATATCCAACAGAGTGGAAAATATCCAACAGTCAGTGGAGAATATCCATTAGAGTGGAGAATATCCATCAGTCAGTGGAGAATATCCAACAAATTGGAAAATATCCAGCAGTCAGTGGAGAATATCCAACAAAATGGAAAATATCCAGCAGTCAGTGGAGAATATCCAACAAAGTGGAAAATATCCTACAGTCAGTGGAGAATATCCATCAGTCAGTGGAGAATATCTAACAAAGTGGAAAATATCCTAAAGTCAGTGGAGAATATCCATCAGTCAGTGGAGAATATCCAACAAAGTGGAAAATATCCATCAATCAGTGGAGAATATCCAACAGTCAGTGGAGAATATCCAACAGAGTGGAAAATATCCTACAGTCGGTGGAGAATATCCATCAGTCAGTGGAGAATATCCAACAAACTGGAAAATATCCTACAGTCAGTGGAGAATATCCAACAGTCAGTGGAGAATATCCAACAGAGTGGAAAATATCCTACAGTCAGTGGAGAATATCCAGCAGTCAGTGGAGAATATCCAACAAAGTGGAAAATATCCTACAGTAAGTGGAGAATATCCAACAGTCAGTGGAGAATATCCAACAGATTGGAAAATATCCATCAGTCAGTGGAGAATATCAAACAGTCAGTGGAGAATATCCAACAGAGTGGAAAATATCCAACAGTCAGTGGAGAATATCCAACAGAGTGGAGAATATCCAACAGAGTGGAGAATATCCAGCAGTCAGTGGAGAATATCCAGCAGTCAGTGGAGAATATCCAGCAGTCAGTGAAGAATATCCAGAAGTCAGTGGAGAATATCCAACAGAGTGGAGAATATCCATTAGTCAGTGGAGAATATCCAGTAGTCAGTGGAGAATATCCAACAGTCAGTGGAGAATATCCAACAGAGTGGAGAATATCCAACAGTCAGTGGAGAATATCCTACAATCAGTGGAGAATATCCAACAGAGTGAAGAATATCCTACAGTCAGTGGAGAATATCCAACAGTCAGTGGAGAATATCCAACAGAGTGGAGAATATCCAACAGAGTGGAGAATATCCAACAGTCAGTGGAGAATAGTCAACAGTCAGTGGATAATATCCAGCAGTCAGTGGAGAATATCCAACAGAGTGGAGAATATCCTACAGTCAGTGGAGAATATCCAACAGTCAGTCGAGAATATCCAACAGAGTGGAGAATATCCAACAGAGTGGAGAATATCCAACAAACTGGAAAATATCCTACAGTCAGTGGAGAATATCCAACAGTCAGTGGAGAATATCCAACAGAGTGGAAAATATCCTACAGTCGGTGGAGAATATCCATCAGTCAGTGGAGAATATCCAACAAACTGGAAAATATCCTACAGTCAGTGGAGAATATCCAACAGTCAGTGGAGAATATCCAACAGAGTGGAAAATATCCTACAGTCAGTGGAGAATATCCAGCAGTCAGTGGAGAATATCCAACAAAGTGGAAAATATCCTACAGTAAGTGGAGAATATCCAACAGAGTGGAAAATATCCAACAGTCAGTGGAGAATATCCAACAGAGTGGAGAATATCCAGCAGTCAATGGAGAATATCCAGCAGTCAGTGGAGAATATCCAGCAGTCAGTGGAGAATATCCAGCAGTCAGTGAAGAATATCCAGAAGTCAGTGGAGAATATCCAACAGAGTGGAGAATATCCAATAGTCAGTGGAGAATATCCAGTAGTCAGTGGAGAATATCCAACAGTCAGTGGAGAATATCCAACAGAGTGGAGAATATCCAACAGTCAGTGGAGAATATCCTACAATCAGTGGAGAATATCCAACAGAGTGGAGAATATCCTACAGTCAGTGGAGAATATCCAACAGTCAGTGGAGAATATCCAACAGAGTGGAGAATATCCAACAGAGTGGAGAATATCCAACAGTCAGTGGAGAATATTCAACAGTCAGTGGATAATATCCAGCAGTCAGTGGAGAATATCCAACAGAGTGGAGAATATCCTACAGTCAGTGGAGAATATCCAACAGTCAGTGGAGAATATCGAACAGAGTGGAGAATATCCAACAGAGTGGAGAATATCCAACAGTCAGTTGAGAATATCCAGCAGTCAGTGGAGAATATCCAGAAGTCAGTGGAGAATATCCAACAGAGTGGAGAATATCCTACAGTCAGTGTAGAATATCCAACAGTCAGTGGATAATATCCAACAGAGTGGAGAATATCCTACAGTCAGTGTAGAATATCCATCAGAGTGGAGAATATCCAACAGTCAGTTTAGAATATCCAGCAGTCAGTGGAGAATATCCAACTGAGTGGAGAATATCCAACAGTCAGGTGAGAATATCCAAGAGGGTGGAGAATATCCAACCGTCAGTGGAGAATATCCAACAGTCAGTGGATAATATCCAACAGTCAGTGGAGAATATCCAAGAGGGTGGAGAATACCCAACAGTCAGTGCAGAATATCCAACAGTCAGTGGAGAATATCCAACAGTCAGTGGAGAATATCCAACAGTCAGTGGAGAATATCCATCAGTCAGTGGAGAATATCCAACAGTCAGTGGAGAATATCCAACAGTCAGTGGACAATATCCAACAGAGTGGAGAATATCCAACAGTCAGTGGAGAATATCCAACAGTCAGTGGAGAATATCCAACAGTCAGAGGAAAATATCAAACAGTCAGTGGAGAATATCCAACAGAGTGGAGAATATCTAAAAGTCAGTGGAGAATATCCAACAGAGTGGAGAATATCCAACAGAGTGGAAAATATCCAACAGTCAGTGGAGAATATCCAGCAGAGTGGAGAATATCCATCCGTCAGTGGAGAATATCCAACAAAGGGGAAAATATCCATCAGTCAGTGGAGAATATCCAACAAAGTGGAAAATATCCAGCAGTCAGTGGAGAATATCCAACAAAGTGGAAAATATCCTACAGTCAGTGGAGAATATCCAACAGAGTGGAGAATATCCATCCGTCAGTGGAGAATATCCAACAAAGTGGAGAATATCCATCAGTCAGTGGAGAATATCTAACAAAGTGGAAAATATCCTACAGTCAGTGGAGAATATCCAACAAAGTGGAAAATATCCTACAGTAAGTGGAGAATATCCAACAGTCAGTAAGAATATCCAACAGAGTTGAAAATATCCTACAGTCAGTGGAGAATATCCAACAGTCAGTGGAAAATATCCATCAGTCAGTGGAGAATATCCAACAGTCAGTGGAAAATATCCAACAGAGTGGAAAATATCCAACAGTCAGTGGAGAATATCCAACAAAGTGGGAAATATCCTTCAGTCAGTGGAGAATATCCAACAGTCAGTGGAGAATATCCAACAGAGTGGAAATTATCAAACAGTCAGTGGAGAATATCCAACAGAGTGGAGAATATCTAAAAGTCAGTGGAGAATATCCAACAGAGTGGAGAATATCCAAAAGAGTGGAAAATATCCAACAGTCAGTGGAGAATATCCATTAGAGTGGAGAATATCCATCAGTCAGTGGAGAATATCCAACAAATTGGAAAATATCCAGCAGTCA
>NW_028165213.1:40000-99493 GCF_964263955.1 Coregonus lavaretus | reverse complement strand
AAAGGTAGACGTAGGGAAGTTAAAGTCCCCCAGAACTGTGAGAGGTGAGCCATCCTCAGGAAAGGAACTTATCAAGGCGTCAAGCTCATTGATTAACTCTCCAAGGGAACCTGGAGGGCAATAAATGATAAGGATGTTAAGCTTGAATGGGCTAGTGACTGTGACAGCATGGAATTCAAATGAGGAGATAGACAGATGGGTCAGGGGAAAAAGAGAGAATGTCAACTTGGGAGAGATGAGGATTCCTGTGCCACCACCCCGCTGACCAGATGCTCTCGGGGTATGCGAGAACACATGGTCAGACGAGGAGAGAGCAGTAGGAGTAGCAGTGTTTTCAGTGGTAATCCATGTTTCCGTCAGCGCCAAGAAGTCGAGGGAATGAAGGGTAGCATAGGCTGAGATGAACTCTGCCTTGTTGGCCGCAGAACGGCAGTTCCAGAGGCTGCCGGAGACCTGGAACTCCACGTGGGTCGCAAGCAGGTTTTCCTACTTACAAAGCATGTAGAGGTCTGTAATTTTTATCATAGGTACACTTCAACTGTGAAAAATCCAGAAAATCACACTGTATGATTTTTACGTAATGAATTTTCATTTTATTGCATGTCATACGTATTTGATCACCTACCAACCAGTAAGAATTCTGGCTCTCACAGACCTGTTAGTTTTTCTTTAAGAAGCCCTCCTGTTCTCCACTCATTACCTGTATTAACTGCACCTGTTTGAACTCGTTACCTGTATAAAAGACACCTGTCCACACACTCAATCAAACAGACTCCAACCTCTCCACAATGGTCAAGACCAGAGAGCTGTGTAAGGACATCAGGGATACAATTGTAGACCTGCACAAGGCTGGGATGGGCTACAGGACAATAGGCAAGCAGCTTGGTGAGAAGGCAACAACTGTTGGCGCAATTATTAGAAAATGGAAGAAGTTCAAGAAGACGGTCAATCACCCTCGGTCTAGGGCTCCATGCAAGATCTCACCTCGTGGGGCATCAATGATCATGTGGAAGGTGAGGGATCAGCCCAGAACTACACGGCAGGACCTGGTCAATGACATGAAGAGAGCTGGGACCACAGTCTCAAAGAAAACCATTACTAACACACTACGCCGTCATGGATTAAAATCCTGCAGCGCACGCAAGGTCCACCTGCTCAAGCCAGCGCATGTCCAGGCCCGTCTGAAGTTTGCCAATGACCATCTGGATGATCCAGAGGAGGAATGGGAAAAGGTAATGTGGTCTGATGAGACAAAAATAGAGCTTTTTGGTCTAAACTCCACTCGCCGTGCTTGGAGGAAGAAGAAGGATGAGTACAACCCCAAGAACACCATCCCAACAGTGAAGCATGGAGGTGGAAACATCATGGATGCTTTTCTGCAAAGGGGACAGGACAACTGCACCGTATTGAGGGGAGGATGGATGGTGCCATGTATTGCGAGATCTTGGCCAACAACCTCCTTCCCTCAGTAAGAGCATTGAAGATGGGTCGTGGCTGGGTCTTCCAGCATGACAACAACCTGAAACACACAGCCAGGGCAACTAAGGAGTGGCTCCGTAAGAAGCATCTCAAGGTCCTGGAGTGGCCTAGCCAGTCTCCAGACCTCAACCCAATAGAAAATCTTTGGAGGGAGCTGAAAGTCCGTATTGCCCAGCGACAGCCCCGAAACCTGAAGGATCTGGAGAAGGTCTGTATGGAGGAGTGGGCCAAAATCCCTGCTGCAGTGTGTGCAAACCTGGTCAAGACCTACAGGAAACGTATGATCTCTGTAATTGCAAACAAAGGTTTCTGTACCAAATATTAAGTTCTGCTTTTCTGATGTATCAAATACTTATGTCATGCAATAAAATGCAAATTCATTACTTAAAAATCATACAATGTGATTTTCTGGATTTTTGTTTTAGATTCCGTCTCTCACAGTTGAAGTGTACCTATGATAAAAATTACAGACCTCTACATCCTTTGTAAGTAGGAAAACCTGCAAAATCGGCAGTGTATATAATAATAATATAATATGCCATTTAGCAGACGCTTTTATCCAAAGCGACTTACAGTCATGCATGCATACATTTTTGTGTATGGGTGGTCCCGGGGATCGAACCCACTACCTTGGCGTTACAAGCGCCGTGCTCTACCAGCTGAGCTACAGAGGACCACAAGTATCAAATACTTGTTCTCCCCGCTGTATATTATTACTGTGTAAAACCTAGCAGTACTACTTATTTCTCTGAGAGTGAGGCAGATATATTATTACTGTGTAAAACCTAGCAGTACTACTTATTTCTCTGAGAGTGAGGCAGATTTATAGCATTGTGCAAAAAACATGATTATTTGTCTCTCTGAAATGAAACCATCAAGTGATAGATTTTAAACAAATACATGGTTGTCATTGAACCATCGCATACCATGATTAGCTACTGAAAAAACACACCAATCTCTTTCATAATTTCTTAAAACAATAAAAGCTAATTTAGGAACATTTCTGAAAATTGATATATAGCGTTTTGTAATGAAACTCTTCTTATGTTTCCCCATCTGAGCTCAGAGTAGATGAGAGACGTAATGTTTGTCTCTGTTGTGTTGAAGCCCAATCAAGCAGGAGAGACCAGCCTCCCCTGTACCCAGCTGTGTGTCCATGAAGAGTGACCAGTCTATGGGTCGTCCTATAATGTTTAGAAAGGGAGCCTTTTCTACTGAACAAAGGTAAGAAGAACTCATGGGTCATGGTCAGTGAGTTAAACAACACTGTCTCTAGTCATTTCTCCTCTCCCATTTTCCCATTTATTTTTGTTGTTTTCATAATCCATAGGATAATCCTTTTTTCCATTTTCATAGTCCTGAAACATTATCAAACAAACACAACATTCCCTGTGTGTGTGTGTTTGTGTGTGTGTGTGTGTGTGTGTGTGTGCACTCCCTGGATGAGGAGATGTAATCTCTATCCTGATTGCCGAGGACTTTTACACCTACCTACATGTACATATTACCTCAACTACCTGGTACCCCTGCACATTGACTCAGTACTGGTACTCCTTGTATATAGTCTAGTTATTACCTCAACTACCTGGTACCCCTGCACATTGACTCAGTACTGGTACTCCTTGTATATAGTATAGTTATTTCCTCAACTACCTGGTACCCCTGCACATTGACTCAGTACTGGTACTCCTTATAGCCTCATTATTATAATTTCATTGTGTTACTATTTACTTTTTCTTTGTTTTTAACTGCATTGTTGGGAAAGGGCTCGTTAGTAAGCATTTCACGGTAAAGTGTACACCTGTTGTATTCAGCGCATGTGAGAAATACAATTTGATTTGAAGGTCATTGGCTCTAACGGTCGTCTCGTGCCGAACAGCGCATGTTCGGATGTTGAAGCACTGTGGCTAGGAAAAACTCCCTAGAAAGGCAGGAACCTAGGAAGAAACCTAGAGAGGAACCAGGCTCTGAGGGGTGGCCAGTCCTCTTCTGGCTGTGCCAGGTGGAGATTATAACAGTACATGGCCATTAAGGCCAGATCGTTCTTCAAAATATTCAAATGTTCATAGACGACCAGCAGGGTCAAATAATAATCACAGTGGTTATAGAGGGTGCAACAGGTCAGCACCTCAGGAGTAAATGTCAGTTGGCTTTTCATAGTCGAGCATTCAGAGGTTGAGACAGCAGGTGAGAGCGAGAGAGAGAGAGAGAGAGAGAGAGAGAGAGAGAGAGAGAGACGGAGAGGGAGAGAGAGCGAGAGAGAGCGAGAGCGAGAGAGAGAGAGACGGAGAGGGAGAGAGAGAGAGAGAGAGAGAGAGAGAGAGAGAGAGAGAGAGAGACGGAGAGAGAGAGAGAGAGAGAGAGAGAGAGAGAGAGAGAGAGAGAGAGAGAGCGAGAGAGAGCGAGAGAGAGCGAGAGAGAGAGAGACGGAGAGGGAGAGAGAGAGAGAGAGACGGAGAGGGAGAGAGAGCGAGGGTAACAGTCTGCCAGATTAGGCTACAGGTAAAGAAATAACCTGGCTGTTGTTGACAAGCATGGACCTATTCAGTTCATATCCATATTATTAATTTTCATTTCAGAGATTGAAATTACGACCCCATCCTCAGTAGCCTATTCCAGCAGGCTACTGGGCAACAGAAGCACTTCCTACCTCAAAATCGTCTTGCTATTCATGTTAAATAAATGAATCTGTCAATTTGAACTAAGCAAGCTGCTAAATCATTCAGCTTACATCTTGCCTACATCTTGCCCAGGCTACTGGAGGCTGTCTGAAATAAGATGTAGGCCTATCAGGGGCTATGTTTTGGCCTAGTTTTCAGGCCTTGTGGGTGGGTTTTGAGTAGTCATTGGGCTAGAAAAAGTCATTGCATTAAATCACCTGACTGTTTGGATGTGTCTGTTACTTAATGTTTTATTGCTGAGAGATAATGAATAAAAGAGAACACTGTGTTAACCGCAACCAACATGCTGGATCTCTGTTTAGGGGTCAGTGCTCTAAAAGGAGTCTCTCTGGGGAGAGAGAGGAGGGGGGCCCTGCATCTAAAATGAGTCTCTCTGGGGAGAGAGAGGAGGGGGTCCCTGCCTCTAAAATGAGTCTCTCTGGGGAGAGAGAGGAGGGGGGCCCTGCATCTAAAAGGAGTCGCTCTGGGGAGAGAGAGGAGGGGGGCCCTGCCTCTAAAATGAGTCTCTTTGGGGGACATGACACCAAAACTAAGAGCTGAGCTGAAAATATTGTTTAAGAATTTATATTAGAAAATGCTATATAGGAGAAAGAAAATCACATTTGTGTTTTTTCATCAGAAATGATTACTAATAGGTACCTTCAATGTAACTATTGTAGATTTGAGATGTGATTTAAAACCATTGTTTAGCTGGAATGTAATGTTCGTATCCTGTATATTTGACTGTGATACGTGGTAGTCTCACCTAGCTACCTTAAGGTGAATGCATTTACAGATGCCATATCTTAATTTGACCCAGTTTCTCACACCAGGAAAATAATCCTGCAGCAATAGCAAATGTGTATTTTTAGGTGGATTATAATTAAGGGATATTTTCTGTAGGGGTTCATACATTTTTCATCAGGGAAAATCAAGTCATTTTAAAGTGGAAATTACACACTTTAGACACCTTTATAAAGCCTTGTAGTGGTTTAATAATTTCTTTAAACAATAGAAGCTAATTTACGAACATTTCTGAAAATGGATATACAGCGTTTTGGAATGAAACTCTTCTTATGTTTCCCCATCTGAGCTCAGAGTAGATGAGAGATGTAATGTTTGTCTCTGTTGTGTTGAAGCCCAATCAAGCAGGAGAGACCAGCCTCCCCTGTACCCAGCTGTGTGTCCATGAAGAGTGACTGGTCTATGGAACATCCTCTAAACTTCAGAGAGGGAGACTCTTCTAGTGAACAAAGGTAAGAAGAACTCATGGGTCATGGTCAGTGAGTTAAACAACACTGTCTCTAGTCATTTCTCCTCTCCCATTTTCCCATTTCTTTTTGTTGTTTTCATAATCCATAGGCTAAACCTTTTTTCCATTTTCATAGTCCTGAAACAATATTAAACAAACACAACATTCCCTCCCTGTGTGTGTGTGTGTGCGTGTGTGTGTGTGTGTGTGTGTTTGTGTGTGTCTGTCAGTGGGTGTGTGTGCACTCCCTTTTAACCCTACCTACATGTACATATTTCCTAAATTACCTCAACTACATGGTACCCCTGCACGTTGACTCAGTACTGGTACTCCTTATAGCCTCATTATTGTTATTTTATTATGTTACTATTTCCTTTTTTTATTTAGCTAATTTTTGTGACTTTTTAACTCTGCATTGTTGGGAAAGGGCTCGTAAGTAAGCATTTCACGGTAAAGTGTACCACTGTTGTATTCGGCGCATGTGAGAAATACAATTTGATTTGATTTGAAGCTCATGCGCAGAAATACGTCATTGGGTCTAATGGTCGTCTTGTGCCGAACTGCACAGGAGCAGGCCGTCAAATCAAAGGCACTCCTTCGATATAAAGTTGTTTTTGACTAACATGAAAATGTGTCAGTTTGTTAAACTACTTAAGACAGAACATTTTCAAAATTAACAACTAAGGAAGTCATTTTTACCTCTCATTGACTTCTCAAACCCCAAACCCTGGCCTGGTCTGCATATGTATTCCCAGAAGACATTTCTTACATCAGCAGTTGTCACAAAGTGCTTATATAGAAACCCAGTCTAAAACCCCAAAGAGCAAGCATTGCAGATGTAGAAGCACGGTGGCTAGGAAAAACTCCCTAGAAAGGCAGGAACCTAGGAAGAAACCTAGAGAGGAACCAGGCTCTGAGGGGTAGCCAGTCCTCTTCTGGCTGTGCTGGGGGGAGATTATACCAGTATATGGCCATTAAGGCCAGATCGTTCTTCAAGATGTTCAAATGTTCATAGATGACCAGCAGGGTCAAATAATAATCACTGTGGTTATAGAGGTTGCAACATGTCAGCATCTCAGAAGTAAATGTCAGTTGGCTTTTCATAGCCAAGCATTCAGAGGTCAAGACAGCAGGTGTGGTAGAGAGAGAGAGGGAGAGAGAGAGAGAGAGAGAGAGAGAGAGAGAGAGAGAGAGAGAGGGTCGAAACAGCAGGTTCAGGACAAGGTCGCACGTCTGGTGAACAGGTCAGAGTTCCATATCATTTACATTTACATTTACATTTACATCATTTAGCAGACGCTCTTATCCAGAGCGACTTACAAATGAAAACGTTGCGTTGCCTAATGAACACAACCCTGCTCTGAAGACTGAGGAAGGACATATCATATGCTTTGTGACCTCAGTGAGTTAAAGACTTCTGAGAAAGAGATTAAAGAAACTGATCAGTGAGCACATGAATCAACGCAACTCTGTGCAGCATGCATCGCTTGGGGTTACAGGAAATTAAGATGTGCCACACTGACTGCAAAACATCTTCAGACTGACTTAATTCACCTAGATGACGACTTGACTTCAGTCACTTCTTTGTTCCTCATTTTGTGATTTCTTTCTAACATGTTATATATATTTTTTAAACTTAAAGTCTATGTCAACACTAAACCAGTGGTCACAAAGAGACGGATAAACCATGTGATTCTATGTTTAGCGGAGATCTTCTGTGTATAAAGTGACGCGGGAGTGCAAAAAAGCATCTAACGACGCACTTGGCTGTTCTACAAGTGGTCTGAGGCAGGTGTTAGAATACGAGCATTTTCAAGTGCAACGTTAATAACGATGGTTTTGGGAAACAGCTCAGAGATTTAACAATGCTCCTACGAAGGTTCTAACGATGAACTTGGCCTTAAGATGCTTTTGGAAAACCGGACCCTGGACAAAAACATCTGCTAAATGACTAAAATATCAAATGTAAATGTTTTACATACAGATCTCATATTACTGTATTGAATTATTATTTTACAATATTTAAATATTGATGTCACAAGTGTATCATTTGTACAGTTCTTTATAAAAAATGTAGTTATTTGTTACATTTAACTTTGTAAAACCTAGCAGTACTACTTATTTCTCTGAGAGTGAGGCAGATATATAGCATTTTGCAAAAAAAACATTTGTCTCTCTGAAATGAAGCCATTATGTGATTGATTTTAATCACATGCCTGTCATTGAACAACACCATGCCATGATTAGCTAGTGAAAAAACAACCATTTATTTGATAATTTCTTTAAACAATAGAAGCTAATTTACGAACATTTCTGAAAATGGATATATAGCGTTTTGGAATGAAACTCTTGTTTCCCCATCTGAGCTCAGAGTAGATGAGAGACGTAATGTTTGTCTCTGTTGTGTTGAAGCCCAATCAAGCAGGAGAGACCAGCCTCCCCTGTACCCAGCTGTGTGTCCATGAAGAGTGACCGGTCTATGGAACATCCTATAGAGTTTAGAGAGGGAGACTTTTCTACTGAACAAAGGTAAGAAGAACTCATGGGTCATGGTCAGTGAGTTAAACAACACTGTCTCTAGTCATTTCTCCTCTCCCATTTTCCCATTTATTTTTGCTGTTTTCATAATCCATAGGCTAACCCTTTTTTCCATTTTCATAGTCCTGAAACAATATTAAACCAACACTACATTCCCTCTGTGTGTGTGTGTGTGTGTGTGTGTGTGTGTGTGTGTGTGTGTGTGTGTGTGTGTGTGTGTGTGTGTGTGTGTGTGTGTGTGTGTGTGTGTGTGTGTGTGTGTGTGTGTGTGTGTGTGTGTGTGTGTGTGTGTGTGTGTGTGTGTGTGTGTGTGTGTGTGTGTGTGTTGTGTGTGCACTCCCTGGATGTGGAAATGTAATCTCATGTCTTGTCCACAGAAACCAACAGGAGAGATCAGAGTCAGAGATTCTCAGTGGTCAGTCTTCCCAGAGTCATCAAACAGACCTGGCCTCCATATTCAGTGTATGTGGTCCTGTTATGTACATTTGTTTTTGTTTACCTCAAGTAAAGTTGATCTGTCAATCATTCATGAATGTGTTAATGAGAAAGCATTTTGTCTCTTGCTTAACTTATTGACTTTATTTATTTCAGTTGCTTGAAGAGAATATTATGACATTTGTGAAGAACGAGCTGAAGATGTTCAAGAGGATTCTTAGTCCAGAACTCCCAGAAGGCTTTGAGAGTCAGAAGCAGGATAAGGAAGTGGTGGATGCTGAAGATGAGAAGCAGGAGAGCAGTGCCAGAGAGGGGGCTCTGAAGATCACACTGCACGTCCTGAGAAAAATGAACCAGAAGGAGCTTGCTGACACACTGGAGAAAAGTAAGAGCTGTCTGCCTCATGTTGAATGCTGTTTTATAACATTTAAAAGCTGTAGCTAAAGTACAGCTAAAGTAGCTGTGTAACTCAATGATATTGTAGCAGCCTTAACACAACACCTAGTGACCTCATCAAGTAGCATCAGGGATGTGTTGTGGTGATTAATTTAGACAGAGAGAAGAGGAGAGACAGAGGAGAGAGAGAGAGAGAGAACATTATTAATGCCATCAATAATACCAATAATGATATAAATCAGTCACACCAGTGTGTAATGCATTATGAAAACATTTACACATTTATACAGACAAGAGAATAAATGATTATAATTTAAACTTTATAAGACAGTCTTACAATACTGTAGGCATTAAAACTGATGTAATATTAATATCCTCTGTGTTATTTCTAGATTCAGATGAGCTTGCTGTGATTTGCCAACGTGAACTCAAATCTAATCTAAAGAAGAAGTTTCAATGTGTATTTGAGGGGATCGCTAAACAAGGAAACCCAACACTTCTCAATAAGATCTACACAGAGCTCTACATCACAGAGGGTGGAACAGGAGAGGTCAATAATGAACATGAGCTGAGACAGATTGAGACAACAACCAGGAAACAAGCAAGACCAGAGACTGCAATCAAATGTAACGACATCTTCAAATCCTTAACTGGACAAGACAAACTTATCAGAACTGTGCTGACAAAGGGAGTCGCTGGCATTGGAAAAACAGTCTCTGTGCAGAAGTTCATTCTGGACTGGGCTGAAGGAAAAGCAAATCAGGATGTCCAATTTGTATTTTCATTCCCTTTTCGGGAGCTGAATTTGATGAAAGGTGAAAAACACACGTTGATTGAACTTCTCAATCACTTCTCAAAGGAAACCAAAGAATCAAGAATCTCCAACTACGACAAGTACAAAGTTCTGTTCATCTTTGATGGTCTGGATGAGTGCCGACTGCCCTTAGACTTCCAGAAGAACAAGATGTGTTTTGACGTCACAGAGTCAACCTCAGTGGATGTTCTGCTGACAAATCTCATCAATGGAAATCTGCTTCCCTCTGCTCTCCTCTGGATAACTACCCGACCTTCAGCAGCCAATAAGATCCCTTCAGTGTGTGTTGACCAGGTGGCAGAAGTACGAGGGTTCAATGACCCACAGAAGGAGGAGTACTTCAGGAAGAGATTCAGTGATGAGGACCTGGCCAGCAGAATCATCTCACACATAAAGACATCAAGGAGCCTCCACATCATGTGCCACATTCCAGTCTTCTGTTGGATTTCTGCAACAGTCCTTGAACACATGTTGAGTACAGACAAGACAGAAGAGATGCCAAAGACTCTGACTGAGATGTACTCACACCTTGTGGAGTTTCATACCAAACAGAATAATGAAAAGTATCTTGGGAAAGAAGAGACAGGTCCACACTGGAATAAAGAGAGCATTCTGTCACTGGGAAAACTGGCTTTTCAACAGCTTGTGAATGGCAATCTGATTTTCTATGAAGAAGACCTGAAAGAGGCTGGCATTGATGTCAATGAAGCCTCAGTGTACTCAGGATTGTGCACACAGCTCTTTAAAGAGGAACGTGGGCTGTACCAGGACAAGGTGTACTGCTTCATGCATCTGAGCATTCAGGAGTTTCTGGCTGCTGTATATGTGTTCCTCTCATTCATCAACAACAATGAGAATCTAATGGCCGAACCGCAAGTTACTAAAGTTACTGTCTACAAGAGTGCTGTGGATAAAGCCTTACAAAGTGAGACAGGAAACCTGGACCTTTTCCTCCGCTTCCTTCTGGGCCTCTCACTGGAGTCCAATCAGAAGCACTTACGAGGTCTACTGACAAAGACAAGAAGCAGCTCACAAAGCCATGAAGAAACAGTCATGTACATCAAGGAGAAGATCAGGGAGAATCCCTCTCCAGAGAGGTGCATCAATCTGTTCCACTGTCTGAATGAACTCAATGACCATTCTCTAGTGGAGGAGATCCAAAGCTACCTGAGATCAGGAAGTCTGTCAAAAGCCAAACTGTCACCTGCACAGTGGTCAGCTCTGGTCTTTGTGTTGCTGACTTCAGAAAAGGAGCTGGATGTGTTTGACCTGAAGAAATACTCCAGATCAGAGGAAGGTCTTCTGAGGCTGCTGCCAGTGGTCAAAGCCTCCAGAGCTGCTCTGTGAGTACATAAAATGACATTTAAGTACTAATCATCAGGAAGAAATATTCAGTTTAGAGAAATATATGTATTATAATATGTATATAATATATAGTATTACATTGAAAAACTTACTGAATCAGTGCATTGATGTTCACATTAGTATAACAATATGACCATACAATTCTAGGAGACGGAAGATGAATCTATATGTTGTTTGAGAGAATAAACAAAATGCATCTGCCATTGTCCTTCTACACTACTGGTGTTAAATTAACAGTGTGTTTGTGAAATCATGATGATCTCTCTGTCAGGCTGTCAGGCTGTGGAGTCACAGAGAAAGGCTGTGCTTCTCTGGTCTCAGCTCTGAAGTCAAACCCCTCACACCTGAGAGAGCTGGATCTGAGTAACAATGACCTGAAGGATTCAGGAGTGAAGCTGCTCTCTGCTGGACTGGGGAATCCCCACTGTAAACTGGAGACTCTGAGGTCAGTATTCCTGTAGTTGGTCAACAAGTGATAACTGTTCACCAGATCCACATGTGTTTACCAGGCACACATAGTCCACACCATATGTGTTTGGACAGTGAAGCTTACAGTTTTACATTTGGTGCTATGCTCCAGCATTTTGGATTTGAGATAGAATGTTTCATATTAGGCGACAGTACAGAATGTCACCTTTTATTTGAGGGTATTTTCATACATATCTGTGTTACTGTTTAGATATGAAAGCACTTTATGTGTCTAGTTCTTCCATTTGAAAAAGTCGTAATAATTTGGACATATTCACTTATATTGTATTAAAGTAGTCATAAGTTTAGTGTTTGGTCCCATATTCCTTACCCACAGTGATTACATCAAGCTTGTGATTCTACAAACTTGTTGAATGCATTTGCAGTTTGTCTTGGTTGTGTTTTAGATGATGTTTTTCCCAATAGAAACTGAATGGTGAATAATGTCCTGTCATTTTGGAGTCACTTCACTTGTATTGTCAGTAAGAATAGAAGATGTTTCTGAACACTTCTACATTCATGTGGATGCTACCATGATTATGAATAATCATGAATGAATCGTGAATGATGATGAATGAGAAAGTTACAGAGGAACAAGGATCATACCCCCTCTGTTATTGGTAATGGTGAGAGGTTAGCATTTTTTGTTGTAGCCTCTGTAACTTTCTCACTCATTATTATTCATGATTCATTCATGATTTTTATTAATCATGTCATCATCAGGATTAATTGAGTAGTGTTTAGAAATATGTTATCTACTCACTTAGACAGAAAATTACTCCAGTCATCATCCACCATTCAGTTACTATTGGACAAAACATAACCCAAAACACAACCAAAACAAACTGCAAATGCAACCAACGAGTTTGGGACCAAATACTAAACTTTTGGCTACTTTAATACACAATAAGTGAATTGGTCAGAATACGTTTGACCTCGTCAAATGGGGGACTAGATACATAAAGTGCTTTCATTTCTAAACGGTGAAACAGATATGTATTAAAATACCCTCAAATAAAAGGTGACATTATATACTGTCAACTCATATGAAACATTTGATCTCAAATCCAAAATGTTGGAGGACACATCAACATTTAAAATGTTAGCTTCACTGTCAAACTAGATATGGTGTGGACTGTATACTCAATACAATCTAAATCTGATACCTCACTGTCTGTCTTTTGACTGATACTGCTTTTTAAACTGGTCTGGTCAGTCTACTCAAATATTCGTACTATACATTTTACTCTCTACATGCAAATTATGATAATTTGTCATATCTAATAATTATACATTCATTCATTTATGAATATATATGTTAAGTTTCAGGACACTGATATATCTGAAAATGTAGAAAAAATATACTGCCACTATTTTCACCACCAAAGAATAGCAGTGTGGTTTTAATATGAATTGACTCTTTGCAGGCTGTCAGGCTGTCTAGTCACAGAGGAAGGCTGTGCTTCTCTGGTCTCAGCTCTGAAGTCAAACCCCTCACACCTGAGAGAGCTGGACCTGAGCTACAATCACCCAGGAGACTCAGGAGTCAGACTGCTCTCTGCTGGACTGGAGGATCCACACTGCAGACTGGAGAAACTCAAGTATGTAGAGGGTTTATGTCAATGTTCATATCAGACATGTTGGAGTTATCAGGCTAGTTAAGACAAACATTCTGACCACCACTTGGACTAAGTTATATAAAGACTGTGTGTGTGTGTGTGTGTGTGTGTGTGTGTGTATGTCTCCAGTATGAGCGTGTGTGTTTGTGTCCAGTGTGTTTGTGTGTGACCCACAGTGGACACACACACACACGATGGACACACACACAAACTGGACACAGACACACACACTGGACACACACACACACACACTCACTCACTTACACTGGACACACACACACACTCTTTACACACAAACACTAAACACACACACAAACAGACTGTACACACACACACACTGGACAAACACACACACACATACACACACACACTGGACACATACACACACACTGGACAAACACACACATACTGGACACACATACACACACTGGACACACACACACACACACTCACACACTGGACAAACACACACATGCTGGACACACACACACACTGGACACACACACACACACACACACACTGGACAAACACACACACACACAAACTGGACACACACACACACACTAGACACACACACACACACACTGGACACACACACACACACTTACACTGGACACACAAACACACACACACACACACACACACACACTCTTTACACACAAACACTAAACACACACACAAACAGACTCTACACACACACACACTGGACAAACACACACACACACACTCACACACTGGACAAACACACACATGATGGACACACACACACACACACACACTGGACACACACACACACTGGACAAACACACACACACTGGACACACACGCACACACACTTACACACTGGACCCACACACACACACACACACACACACACAGACACACACTGGCAAACACACACATACTGGACACACGCACTGGACACACTCACACACACTGGACACACACACACACACACTGGACACACGCACACACTGGCCACACAAACACACTTACACACTGGACACACACACACACACACACACTCACACTGGACAAACACACACACACTGGACACACACACACACACACACACACACACACACACACACACACACACACACACACACAGACACACACTGGCAAACACACACATACTGGACACACGCACTGGACACACTCACACACACTGGACACACACACACACTCACACTGGACACACACACACACACACACTGGACACACTCACACTGGACACACACAGACACACACTGGACACACACGGACACACACACACACACACACACACACAAACACACTGGACACACACGCACATTGGACAAACACACACACACTGGATACACACACACTGGACACACACACACACTGGACACACACACACACACTGGACACACGCACACACTGGACACACAAACACACTTACACACTGGACACACACACACACACACACACACACACTGGACACACACACACACTGGAAACACACACACACACACTGGACACACACGCACACACACTTACACACTGGACCCACACACACACACACACACACACACTGGCAAACACACACATACTGGACACACACACTGGACACACACAGACACACACTGGCCACACACACACACACACACACACGCACTGGACACACACGCACATTGGACAAACACACACACACTGGATACACACACACTGGACACACACACACACTGGACACACACACACACACACTGGACACACGCACACACTGGACACACAAACACACTTACACACTGGACACACACACACACACACACACACACACACTCACACTCACACTGGACACATACACACACTGTACACACACACACAATGGACACATACACAAAGGACACACACACACTTGACACACATGCACACACACACACACACACACTGGACACACACACACACACTGGCACAAAAGGGAAACACAGAGTTTTTCCAAAGAGTGGACACGCACACACACATTCACACTGGACACACACACACACACACACACACACACACTGGACACACACACACACTGGACCCACACACACACACACACACTGGACACACACACACACATATACACTGGACACACACACACACACACACAAACAATGTACACACACACATTGGACACACACACACTCACACTGGATACACACACAAAGGACGCACACACACACACACTCACACACTGGACACACACACACAGAGTGGACACACACACAAACACACACACACTTGGACAAAGTTATAAGCTGACTGTGTGTGTGTGTGTGTGTGTGTGTGTGTGTGTGTGTGTGTGTGTGTGTGTGTGTGTGTGTGTGTGTGTGTGTGTGTGTGAGTTCAGGTGTATCCCTCAATGACTGTCTGTTCTTCTGCTTACCGCTACAGTGTGGAACATGGTGGAGAGAACACAATGAAACCTGGACTTAGAAAATGTGAGTGTTGACTGCTGTGAAGAATATGACTAAGAATAAGTCTTAATTCAAGTGAAGTCAAAGTCAAAGACCACCATCATTACTTACTTGGTCATATTAAATATCAGCTGTAGTTCTACAGAAGCAGAAATCAGGGACACCAAAGTTTACAAAGAGTTGCTTTGACAATGTGTATGTGTGTGTGGCGTGTTCCTTTTACATTAGAAATGTGTGTGTGTGTGTGTGTTCAGGATGTGTGTGTGTGTTCAGGATATGTGTGTGTTCAGGATGTGTGTGTGTGTGTGTTCAGGATGTGTGGTCCTCTGTAGCTCAGCTGGTAGAGCACGGCGCTTGTAACGCCAAGGTAGTGGGTTCGATCCCCGGGACCACCCATACACAAAAATGTATGCACGCACGACTGTAAGTCGCTTTGGATAAAAGCGTCTGCTAAATGGCATATCATATTATTTATTATTATTATGTGTGTGTGTGTGTTACGAACCCCGTGGCTTTAAACGTCTAGGGGGATGGACATGAGACCCGTAACATAATTCATGCAAATTAGGATGATGACATTGAACAGTGAGAACGAAAAACTACACGACAACCATAAACTACCGTCAAACATAAAATGTTTATTTGTGAACACACGGTAAAGGTTTGGGAAAAAGGGCTGAGCAGGACCCAAGAAATGAAACAATAGTGTAAAACACCCCTAAACTGATCTTGCCTGCCTCAAGAACCGCTAAGCTACTGCTACTCATACAAAAATACAGTGGGTGGTCCGCTCAGGTCTAACTAGTGTTTATAGACAGTTCTTTCTATGGGTAATGTATGCCCAAGGGCAGCTTGCTTAACTTCCCCTTTTCCCAGAAACACACAAAGTTACCAAACAGAGTAACCAGCAACTTAGTGAGTACTCTAAACACAGGACACCACAGTATCCATACTCACATACAGAAAAGTAGTCTTAACAAAAGTACCAAACAGGGTAACCAGCAACTTAGTGAGTAACAATAAACAGGACACCACAGTGTCCATACTCACATACGGAAATAGTCTCTCTCTAACAACTGACTGGTTTTTATACAATGGGCTGTGTGATTGAAAAACCAGCAACAGGTGGTGCAATGCAGAGGAATGTCCACTGATTGGTCCACCTTAGCAATCAGCAACGACCCCCAATCAGGAACATAAAGGACACCTGTGAATAGGGCAGAAGGAGAGGAAAAACACAAAAACACACAGGATACCTGTATCCGTAACAGTGTGTAATTAATGGGAATAAGTATGTTTTATATTACCATACAGTATAACATATGATCATTCAACAAGTCTCAAGTTACCTTAACTTCTCCTTTTGATACCTAGAAACAACTACATTAAATGAACTAGTGAAAAGTGAGTTAACATTCTAATGTGAATGATGATGATTTCTAATATTGTGTCTGGTTTCATCCATCAGATGTCTGTGATCTCACACTGGACCCAAACACAGTAAACAGACTCCTCTCTCTGTCTGAGGAGAACAGAAAGGTGACACGTAGGAGAGAGGAGCAGCCGTATCCTGATCACCCAGAGAGATTTGAGGGCTGGGAACAGGTGCTGTGTAGAGAGGGTCTGACTGGGCGCTGTTACTGGGAGGTAGAGTGGAGTGGGAGTTGGGCTGTTATAGGAGTGGCATATAAAGGAATCAGCAGGAGAGGAAGGGGTTATGACTGTGGGATTGGATGGAATGACAAGTCCTGGAGTCTGATCTGCTCTGGCAACAGTTACTCTGCCTGTCACAATACTAAGTCCACTACCATAGACGTCCCCTCCTCCAGCTCCCACAGAGTAGGAGTGTATCTGGACTGGCCAGCCGGCACTCTGTCCTTCTACAGAGTCTCCTCTGACACACTGACCCACCTGAACACATTCCACTCCACATTCACTGAGCCCCTCTATCCAGGGTTTAGGGTTTGGGATTCCTCAGTAACTTTAACACAGTAGACACAATGTGTGTCCCTGTAAATAATAACCATGATAACACTGACACACACACACACACACACACACTGACACACTAGACACACACACACACACTGACACACTGGAGACACACACTGGACACACACACACACACACACTGGACACACACACACACACACACTAGACACACACACACACACACTAGACACACACACACACACACACTGGACACACACACACACACTGGACACACACACACACTGGACACACACACACACACACTGGACAAACACACACACACACACACACCGGACAAACACACACACTGGACAAACTCACACTGGACACACACACACACACATACACTGGACACACACACACACACACACACTGGACACACACAAACACACACACACACACACACTGGACACACACACTGGACACACACACACACTGGACACACACACTGGACACACACACACACACACACTGGACACACACACACACACACACACACTGGACACAAACACGCAGGACAAACACACACACTAGACACACACACACACTGAACACACATGCACACACACACACACACACACACTGGACACACACACACACACACTGGACACATACTGGACACACACACACACACTGGACACACACACACACACAGGACACACACACACACACACACACTGGACACACACACACTGGACACACACACACTGGACACACACACACACACACACGCATACACACTGGACAAACACACACACTGGACACACTCACACCGGACATACACACACACACACACTGGACACACACACACACTAGACACACACACACACACACACACACACACACACACACACACACACACACACTGGACAAACACACACACACTGGACACACTCACACTGGCAATACACACACACACACTGGACACACACACACACTGTACAAACACTCACACACACACACACTGGACACACACACACTGGACACACTCACACTGGACACACACACACTGGACACACACACACACACCGGACACACACACACACATATACTGGACACACATACACACTAGACACACACACACACTTGACAAACACACACACTGGACACACTCACATTATACATACACACACACACACTGGACACACTCAAACTGTACACACACACACACTGGACACACACACACACACACACACACTGGACACACACTGGACACAAACACACACAGTGGACAAACACACACACACACACACTGGACAAACACACACACACACACTGGACAAACTCACACTGGACACACACACACACACACACACCGGACACACACACACACACACATACACTGGACACACACACACACACAGGACACACACACACACTGGACACACACACACACACTGGACACACACACTGGACACACACACTGGACACACACACACACACACTGAACACACACACTGGACACACACAGTGGACAAACACACACACACACACACACACTGGACAAACACACACACACACACTGGACAAACTCACACTGGACACACACACACACACACACCGGACACACACACACACACATACACTGGACACACACACACACACACACTGTACACACACACACACTGGACACACACACACACACACTGGACACACACACACACTGGACAAACACACACACACACACTGGACAAACTCACACTGGACACACACACACACACACACACCGGACACACACACACACACATACACTGGACACACACACACACACACACTGTACACACACACACACTGGACACACACACACACTGGACACACACACACACACACTGGACAAACACACACACACACACTGGACAAACTCACACTGGACACACACACACACACACACCGGACACACACACACACACACACACACACATACACTGGACACACACACACACACACACACACACACTGGACAAACACACACACACACACACTGGACACACACACTGGACACACACACACACACACACTGAACACACACACTGGACACACACACTGGACACACACAAACACACACACACACACACACACACACACACACACACACACACACACTGGACACACACAAACACACACACACACACACACACTGGACACAAACTGTACACACACACTGGACACACACACACTGGACACACACACACACACTGGACACACACAAACACACACACACACTGGACACTCACACTGGACACACACACACACACACACTAGACACACACACACACACTGAACACACAAACTGGACACACACACACACACACACACACACACTGGACACACACACACTGGACACACACACACACAACACACACACACACACACTGGACACACTCTGGACACATACTGGACACACACACACACTGGACACACACACACATACACTGGACACACACACACTGAACACACACACACTGGACACACACAAACTGAACACACACACACTGGACACACACATACACACACACACACACACTGGATACACACACACACTGGACACACACACACACACACACTGAACACACACACACACTGGACACACACACACTGAACACACACACACTGGACACACACACACACACACACTGGACACACACACACACACACACACACACACACTGGATACACACACACACTGGACACACACTCACAAACACACTTGATACACACACACACACTGGACACACACACACTGGACACACACACACTGAACACACACATGCTGAACACACACACACACACACACACTGAACACACACTGGATACACACACACACACAAACACACACACACACACAATGGACAAACACACACACACTGGACACACACACACACTGGACACACACACTGGACACACACACTGGACACACACACACACACACACACTGGACACACACAAACACACACACACACACACACACACACACACACACACACACACTGGACACACACAAACACACACTGCAAACACACACACTGGACATACACACAAACACACACACACACTGTACACACAGACACACACTGGACACAGACACACACTGTACACACACACACACACACACTGGACACACACACACACTGGACACACACACTGGACACACACACACACACACTGGACACACACAAACACACACACACACTGGACACTCACACTGGACGCACACACACACACACACACACACACTAGACACACACACACACACTGAACACACACACTGGACACACACACACACACACACACACTGGACACACACACACACACACTGGACACACTCTGGACACACACTGGACACACACACACACACACACACACTGAACACTCACACACACACACTGGACACACTCTGGACACACACTGGACACACACACAAACTGGACAATTACACACACACTGGACACACACACACATAACCTGGACACACACACACTGAACACACACACACTGGACACACACACACTGAACACACACACACACAACACACACACACACACTGGACACACACACACACACACTGGATACACACACACACTGGACACACACACACACACACTGAACACACACACACACTGGACACACACACACTGAACACACACACACTGGACACACACACACACACACACACACTGGACACACACACACAAACACACTTGATACACACACACACACACTGGACACACACACACTGGACACACACACACACAGATACACACACACACACTGGACACACACACTGAACACACACATGCTGAACACACACACACACACACACACACTGGCCACACACACTGGACACACACACACACACACACACACACACACACTGAACACACACACTGGACACACACACTGGACACACACACACACACACACACACACACACACACACACACACACTGGACACACACAAACACACACTGGAAACACACACTGGACACACTCAAACTGGACATACACACACACACACACACACACACACTGTACACACACACACACACTGGACACAGACACACACTGGACACACACACACACACACACTGGACACACACACTGGACACACACACAGACACACACTGGACACACACAAACACACACACACACTGGACACTCACATTGGACACACACACACACACACACACGCACACACACACTAGACACACACACACACACTGAACACACAACTGGACACACACACACACACACACACACACACACACACACTGGACACACACACACACTGAACACACACACACATACACTGGACACACTCTGGACACACACTGGACACACACACAAACTGGACATACACACACACACACTGGACACACACACACATACACTGGACACACACACACTGAACACACACACACTGGACACACACACACACTGAACACACACACACTGGACACACACACACACACACACTGGACACACACACACACACACACACACACTGGATACACACACACACTGGACACACACACACACACACTGAACACACACACACACTTGACACACACACACTGAACACACACACACTGGACATACACACACACACACACACACTGGACACACACACACACACACACACACACACACACACACACACACACTGGATACACACACACACTGGACACACACACACAAACACACTTGATACACACACACACACTGGACACACACACACTGGACACAGACACACACACATACACACACACACACACACTGAACACACACTGGATACACACACACACACAAACACACACACACACACAATGGACACACACACAAACAGTGTACACACACACACGCACACACACTGGACACACACACACACAGGACAAACACACACACACACACGAGACACACACACACATACACACTGAACACACACACACACACACACTGAACACATACACTGGACACACACACAAACTGAACACACACACACACTAGACACACACACACATGACACACACACACTGAACACACGCATGCTGAACACACACACACACACACACACTGGACACACACACTGAACACACACTGGATACACACACACACACACAAACACACACACACACACTAGACACACACACACAATGGACACACACACAAACAGTACACACACACACACGCACACACTCTGGACACACATACACACACACTCACACACACAGGACACACACTGGACACACACACACACACACACACTGGACACACACACACACTGGACACACACACACATACACACTGGACACACACACACTTTTTATGTCACCTCTGTAACCAGTTATCAAACATACTGACCTTTCTGACCCTATCCCATGGCCCTACTTTCTACAACTGAACATTTAAATTCCTCTGAGTTTTGTTTAGTGTCCATTTACTTATCTATGTATTTGTTGTATATTGGGGTTGTGCCGCAGAGCATCATGGGGGTTTGTATGTATTGAGATGATCACGTTCCAGATAAATGGTTGAACTGATTCCTGTCTCCCGTCTCATCATTATTGAATTTTGTACAGACGTGGTTATAAAACCCACGAGACATAACAAAAGATTGGTGATGAGTAAGTCTGAATCTACAGGAACTATTCTGTCTGGAAGAAGTGGGTTTTTACAACTGTTTAAAACTGTTATTTTCTGTGGTCCAGTCTAGGCTAATGTTAGCACAGTGTATTGATAGTAGAGGCAAGTGCATAGTCTAGCTAGCTAAGAAAGAGAGTTAACCAGTGGTGTAAAGTACTTAGGTAAAAATACTTTAAAGTACTACTTAAGTAGTTTTTTGGGGTATCTGTACTTGACTTTACTATTCATATTTTTGACTACTTTTACATTCACTTCACTACATTCCTAAAGAAAATAATGTACTTTTTACTCCATACATTTTCCCCGACACCCAAAAGTACTCGTTACATTTTGAATGCTTAGCAGGACAAGAAATGGTCCAATTCACGCACTTATGAAGAGAACATCCCTACTGCCTCTGATCTGGCAGACTCACTAAACACAAATGCTTTGTTTGTAAATTGTCTGAATGTTGGAGTGTGCCTCTGGCTGAATGTACATTTTAAAAACAAGACAATCGTCTGGTTTGCTTTATGTAAGGAATTTGAAATGATTTATACTTGTACTTTTACTTTTGATACTTAAGTATATGTTAGCAATTACATTTACTATTGATACTTAAGTATATATAAAACCAAATACTTTTAGACTTTTACTCAAGTAGTATTTTACTGGGTGACTTTCACTTTTAGTTGAGTCATTTTCTGTTAAGGTATCTTTACTTTTACTCAAGTATGACAATTGGGTACTTTTTCCACCACTGGAGTTAACATCGTCATGGACGGCAGAAAAGGACTCGAGACGGACATTGGAGTGGGAAAACAACGTGATTAAAAAGGAGGAATATACAGTGATTAAAGGAAAGGGCATTTATTCAACTGTGAAGACAAACTTTTTAATTAAATCTGCTAAATGAGCGAACTTAGGAGGAAACGTCAGTGAGTGAAGTGAATGAAGATCACGTGACTGAGGGAAATATTGCTTTGGTTGAGGACAATATTGAAGTGAGTGACAATCAGGAGCTTATTGAGAAACTAAAAATTATTGGAATTGTTGGAAACATTGGACAGTTTGATAAAAGTATTGAGCAGTGGAGCTCATATACAGAACAGTTTGAATAATTTGTTATTGTAAATGACATGGATGAGGACAACACTGTGCCTACATGTTTTAGTGTAATGGGGCCAAAGGCATTTAATTTACTAGGCAGCCTGCTACAGCCAGACAGAACAGGTAATAAGACGTATGGGGATAATGTGGAGATACACCAGAACCACTAGTTAATGCTGAAAGGTTCAGGTTCCACAGGAGACATCAGGAAGAGGGAGAATCAGTAACAATGTTTGCTGCTGCATTAAAGAAACTACCAGAACACTGAGTTTAATGCTGTTCTAAATGACATCATTAGAGACAGACTAGTATGTGGGCTACGGAGTGAAGCTACACAAAAGAGACTGTTGACTGAAAGTCTTACTTATATTAACATACATTATAAACATTCATAATTCAATTATGACTTTCCTCATCCTGAAAATAAATACAGATCATTATCTCAATGCATTCTCAATACTATCACTTTAGCAGTGTATATACCTACTATCATCTCCAGATCGTCAGTTTCCTCGTAGCCATCTGTAGCATTGGTTGACCTGATACCTATTATTATTATTATTATTATTATTATTATTATTATTATTATTATTATTATTATTATTATTATTATTATTATTATTATACCTGTTCAATCTCCCCTCTATCCATACCTCCGTTGGTGTAGACTGTGTGATGATGCATGAACCTTCTTCCTTCACTAGTTCTCTGATCATGCAGAGTCCATCTCCATTTATCACCATCTCTCTGTGGAGTGTATCCTTCTATCAGCGTACCAATAGTCTCTGCTGCAAAAACACACAGACAAAACAAAACAATGCTCCGCCGAAGCGGTGCCACCTTCCTCCTCTGCGTTAGAAAAGTCCTACAATGTTACATATAGATCTAGGAATCTCTCTCTCTTACTTGCCCCTCCATCAGGGTAGCCATCAACACCTATTACTAACCTTCCCACTTGGGTGTTGTCCATCAATGACTTCCTTAATCCTTTACCACCACATAGTCTCCAAGTCGCAGAAAATGTCCAGATTCTCCTGGTTGGTCTGGCAGACAAATCTTCACCTTTTCAAAGAAAGTCTGCATAACATTGTTAGTTGAGACACAGCATGCTACTTCATCCTGTCTTCTTATCAGTCCTGATAAGCCTTTTAGATTAGGAAGTGCACATCCTTGCAGCTTGTTGCAGTCCACTCATGTTATAGAAAGACCCCCTCTACATTCTGCCTTCTACCACCAATACATTTTCCCTTAAAACATTTCATCTAACCCATAACACATTACTTACTACTGCTCATATACTTAATACAATATGCAAATATACCAAAAAATCCTCATACCATCAATACTACCCCCTTTTTTGAACACGAGTCACAACGTGATTCATGCTTTCAAAAACAAAGCACCAACATTGTTTATTAAACCCTAATAAAAATGAAATTAAAATGACAACATTTGATAATAGTTTAACTTACTTCTATCCCGTAAAGTAATCCTAGATTAGTACAATTAAACTATCAACAGGTATCCCTCATCCAGGACAACTCCCTCTCTCTTTAGTTATTTTATGGTTCGATTCATATATATTATTACCAAATTATAAACTTCTTCACAATTATCCTTATCATAACTAACCCCCAATTCAGCATGCCTCTAGGATTTACAGTGCGGGTGATCAAGCCACACTATAAAGCCAGGACAGATTGCAGAGGTCATTGAAATCAGTCAATGAAATGTTCCATCCCACAGTATACTAATCATTACCAATATTGAAAACATTTCATAAATGTTGTGTATCCCAAATGTACATTAAATCCTCATGACAGTTATTCTCATAAGAAATTATGTATACCTAAAGCTCAGTCAAAAAATAAAAAACTTCATAAAATGCTCCTTTAAGACGTATCACCTTTGACCTGTTGAAACTCCTAACACTCAAAATAACAACCCTTTATAACATCATACTAGGTGTGTTGTGTTTTTATTTGAAAAACCCATTTAAAAAAAAAAAAAAAAAAAAAAAACTTGGCCAGGCCTTAATTTGGTAGCTCCCTATTACAACCTAAAAATAAGACTACATAATTTGACTAACTGTTCCACCCTAGCCCTGGGCAATATTCCAATGAGATAAGGAAATCCCCTTGTACCTGGAATAGAAATTATACATGTTGTTAACATTCGATTACAATCAATAATCCAAAAATAGTAAGTACAGTGAGGGAAAAAAGTATTTGATCCCCTGCTGATTTTGTACGTTTGCCAACTGACAAAGAAATTATCAGTCCATCATTTTAATGGTAGATTTATTTGAACAGTGAGAGACAGAATAACAACAACAAAATCCAGAAAAATGCATGTCAAAAATGTTATAAATTGATTTGCATTTTAATGAGGGAAATAAGTATTTGACCCCCTCTCAACCAGAAAGATTTCTGGCTCCCAGGTGTCTTTTATACAGGTAACGAGCTGAGATTAGGAGCACACTCTTAAAGGGAGTGCTCCTAATATCAGTTTGTTACCTGTATAAAAGACACCTGTCCACAGAAGCAATCAATCAATCAGATTCCAAACTCTCCACCATGGCCAAGACCAAAGAGCTCTCCAAGGATGTCAGGGACAAGATTGTAGACCTACACAAGGCTGGAATGGGCTACAAGACCATCACCAAGCAGCTTGATGAGAAGGTGACAACAGTTGGTGCGACTATTCGCAAATGGAAGAAACACAAAAGAACTGTCAATCACAAAATCAGCAGGGGATCAAATACCTTTTTCCTCACTGTATGTGTGTATGTATGTGTGTATATATATGTATATATATTTATATGTGTATATGTATGTGTATGTGTATTATCTCCCGAGTGGCGCAGTGGTCTACTAGAGATCGTGGTTCAAATCCAGGCTCTGTCATAGCCGGCCGCGACCGGGAGACCCATGGGGCAGCTCACAGTTGGCCCAGCGTCGTCCAGGGTAGGGGAGGGAATGGCCGGCAGGGATGTAGCTCAGTTGGTAGAGCATGGCGTTTGCAACGCCAGGGTTGTGGGTTCGATTCCCACGGGGGGCCAGTATGGAGAAAAAAATAAAATAATGTATGCACTCACTCACTCTGGATAAGAGCGTCTGCTAAATGACGTAAATGTAAATATGTGTGTGTGTGTGTATATATATATAAAAACATGGGGGACTGGAAGTGATGCAGACAATTACATTGATAGAAGATACAATCTATCTGCAATATTAAGCTGATCTACCCCTCTTAAAAAAAACAAATAAATAAAATAATAATATTAATTACCTGAAAATTGTATGTCATCCAGTCTTAAAATGTCTGCAAAAAACAAATATTGAAATACTGTTAAATATTTAAAAAACCATTGTTATCCATTGAGTGAATTGTTATCCATTGAGAGATATAGAATAGTATACTAACGTGCTAGGTAATTTTTTTCTACAACTGTGATGTAACTGATCATCCACTAGGTAGAGCCAGTGGTCCACTCTTGATTAGACACTTCACATAAAATAGAAATTTGTTTGGTAAAAACAGTAGGATAAATATATATGTAGGTAGATATATATATATATATATATATATATATATATATATATATATATATATATATATATATATATATATATATATATATATATACAGTGGGGAGAACAAGTATTTGATACACTGCCGATTTTGCAGGTTTTCCTACTTACAAAGCATGTAGAGGTCTGTAATTTTTATCATAGGTACACTTCAACTGTGAGAGACGGAATCTAAAACAAAAATCCAGAAAATCACATTGTATAATTTGTAAATAATTAATTTGCATTTTATTGCATGACATAAGTATTTGATCACCTACCAACCAGTAAGAATTCCGGCTCTCACAGACCTGTTAGTTTTTCTTTAAGAAGCCCTCCTGTTCTCTACTCATTACCTGTATTAACTGCACCTGTTTGAACTAGTTACCTGTATAAAAGACACCTGTCCACACACTCAATCAAACAGACTCCAACCTCTCCACAATGGCCAAGACCAGAGAGCTGTGTAAGGACATCACGGATAAAATTGTAGACCTGCACAAGGCTGGGATGGGCTACAGGACAATAGGCAAGCAGCTTGGTGAGAAGGCAACAACTGTTGGCGCAATTATTAGAAAATTGAAGAAGTTCAAGATGACGGTGAATCACCCTCGGTCTGGGGCTCCATGCAAGATCTCACCTCGTGGGGCATCAATGATCATGAGGAAGGTGAGGGATCAGCCCAGAACTACATGGCAGGACCTGGTCAATGACCTGAAGAGAGCTGGGACCACAGTCTCAAAGAAAACCATTAGTAACACACTACGCCGTCATGGATTAAAATCCTGCAGCGCACGCAAGGTCCACCTCTCAAGCCAGCGCATGTCCAGGCCCGTCTGAAGTTTGCTAATGACCATCTGGATGATCCAGAGGAGGAATGGGAGAAGGTCATGTGGTCTGATGAGACAAAAATATAGCTTTTTGGTGTAAACTCCACTCGCCGTGTTTGGAGGAAGAAGAAGGATGAGTACAACCCCAAGAACACCATCCCAACTGTGAAGCATGGAGGTGGAAACATCTTTCTTTGGGGATACTTTTCTGCAAATGGGACAGGATGACTGCACCGTATTTAGGGGAGGATGGATGGGGCCATGTATCGCGAGATCTTGGCCAACAACCTCCTTCCCTCAGTAAGAGCATTGAAGATGGGTTGTGGCTGGTCTTCCAGCATGACAACGACCCGAAACACACAGCCAGGGCAACTAAGGAGTGGCTCCGTAAGAAGCATCTCAAGGTCCTGGAGTGGCCTAGCCAGTCTCCAGACCTGAACCCAATAGAAAATCTTTGGAGGGAGCTGAAAGTCCGTATTGCCCAGCGACAGCCCCGAAACCTGAAGGATCTGGAGAAGGTCTGTATGGAGGAGTGGGCCAAAATCCCTGCTGCAGTGTGTGCAAACCTGGTCAAGACCTACAGGAAACGTATGATCTCTGTAATTGCAAACAAATGTTTCTGTACCAAATATTAAGTTCTGCTTTTCTGATGTATCAAATACTTATGTCATGCAATAAAATGCAAATTAGTTATTTAAAAATCATACATTGTGATTTTCTGGATTTTTGTTTTAGATTCCGTCTCTTACAGTTGAAGTGTACCTATGATAAAAATTACAGACCTCTATATGCTTTGTAAGTAGGAAAACCTGCAAAATCGGCAGTGTATCAAATACTTGTTCTCCCCACTGTATATATATATAATATTACACTAACATTCTAGATACACACACACACACACACACATAATCAATTGACTAGTAATTTTTCTATAACTGTGATGTAACTGAACATCTACTAGGTGGAGCCAGTGGTCCACTGTTGAGTAGAGACTTGGTTTGGCATGCATTTTCATGGGTTCTGAGACACCTTGAGACATGTCACATAAAATGTACATTTGTTTGGTATAAACAGTAGGATATATACATATGTAGGTAGAGTCCATTCTCGTAAAAAAAAAATCAATAACACAACATCTCATTCATTATATACTATATCATTTTATACAATACATTATTAAAAACATTCATTTATAATATACAACATAAATGATATATATATACATAGTTAGATATAGAAGCCTTCATCATATTGAAAATTCAACTCACCTTCAAAATGCTCCATGAGGAATAAATGATTCAAGGAGTCTCTTTAAGATGTATGTCTTCAGGCCTTCTGGTCCTCTGGGTCTTTTTTCTTGGTTGACTGAGACATCCCACGGACGCTCTTTTATGGGGTCAAATGGATCTGTTTAGGTTAGCAGTAAAACGGGACATCTTAAAGAATACAGTTACCTTTTTTGTTTTTAATTGACTGAGACATCCACTGGACATTCCATCCTCGGACGCCTCCCGGACATTCCCGGATGCCCCCCCCCCCGAGAGCTATTTTTAAAAGGTTAAAGGATAAACAGGTTTAAAAAAGTAGTTTCAAAGACACTTGGGGGACCCCGTGTGTACATTCAGTTCCCTTGTGTGTAAGGGACCCCCTAGATGAGCAAACTGTTGACCATTTAAATATGGATAGCTGAGAACTCTTTCTAAAAGGTTAAACAGGTTTACAAAACAGTTCTTTTAAAGAAACACCACACACGCTCACACACACACACAACCCAAAGAACCAGTGGCTCTTGTGTATATATATATATATATATATATATATATATATATATATATATAGAGAGAGAGAGAGAGAGAGAGAGAGAGAGAGAGAGAGAGAGAGAGAGAGACGGAGAAAGAGAGAGAGAGAGAGAGAGAGAGAGAGAGAGAGAGAGAGAGAGAGAGAGAGAGAGAGACGGAGAGAGAGAGAGAGAGAGAGAGAGAGAGAGAGAGAGAGAGAGGGAGAGAGAGAGAGAGAGAGAGAGAGAGAGAGAGAGAGAGACGGAGAGAGAGAGACGGAGAAAGAGAGAGAGAGAGACGGAGAAAGAGAGAGAGAGAGAGAGAGAGAGAGGGAGAGAGAGAGAGAGAGAGAGAGAGAGACGGAGAAAGAGAGAGAGAGAGAGAGAGAGAGAGAGAGAGAGAGAGAGAGAGAGAGAGAGAGAGAGAAGGTAAATTGAAGGTAAATACAATACACCTTTTATTTTCTTCTAAAATGTTGCTACAGAAATGGAAGCATTTATATACAAGTTATTAAAGTTCACTAAACAATATTGAATATTAAACTATGACACTAATGTTTACTACTAAACCTTTATATGGATCATAAACTGTATTATTACACAATACTACACCTCACTAAACAATACATATTTAAATGTATAATTATTATAATAATGTTTTTCTTCGAAAAAAAGCAGAATCAGCATTTTTCTCCTTTTCAGGGGCCATTTGTAACCCGACACCCCCATCAGTCTCCAAATCCCCGTCATTAAGCTGTGAGGGACTCAGACGTTGCCTCTTCCACCAGGCTCTCCATGGCCTTCAAGGTTTCGCATGTTTTCTTTTCGATGATAGATCAACCTTCTTGCCGATAAGCCCAAGTTTTGTCTTGAGAACAGAAGGAACCATCTTCGTAAATGTTCACGATGGTGGAAAAACTGTTGCACTTGTTTCATCATATCAAGCACCTTAAACCAATCTCGCCACTTGAAGCTAAAGACAGGCAACAAAATAGTTGACCTCTGTGCAAGCGTTTGAAAATACATACGAACTAACAGATTTGGTGGCATTTGCGCTATTGAATTCAGAACAACCTAAAATTGTCACTTTGGAGTCTGGACTCTACGCTACTGAAGAGATTCGTATGACTTTCAAATCATCTGGCCCACAGACTTCCTCTTCCAGTACGTACCCAGGCAGGGATGGTCCATTCAGGGCCTTTTAGATCTGACATAGAGCAAGTCTTATCTTAAGCCATTCCCTCATGAGAAACGCAGGAGAAAAACTCCCGGTTTTTGGCTGGAAAAGGTTGTTGAGACAGCTGTGTGTGAAAATCTTCACTGTTGAATCGTCCGGTTGGCCTCCACTCATATCAATCAAATTGTCCAAAACAATCTCTGCTTTTCATCCAAGCACGCCCCTCCCTGGCAGATCAGGAGCCACCATGTTTTCTTCTTGTGGCTGTGTGGAAGCAACGAGAAATTGAAACAATCCAGGTCTACCTGTTCCTCCAGTTGATCTCTATCCCATGTCCTTGACTACACGCCCAGACCAGCTGCAGGGAGCTGGAGGGAACCATCCTTACCAAAAGCACAGCATTGGTAGTTAAGAAATGTCTCTACTATTGTTAAGCATATTCATTGTTAACTATTAATATTTAACAAATCAGGTAAATATGTGCTCTTTCTCTCACAGCATAATAGATCATATATTCCTCATCAATGTGCTTTACTTCAAAGAAACAGCTGCACTATCAAGTTACATAAGCACACCCTAAATAGTGAAGAGAACATCCGGACAGGATGTCCTTAAAAGGTCATAAACACAGGACACAGGAAAACTCACCAATCACTTTTTGACAGCAACCGTCTACTATATTCTCTCTCACAGGAGTCTGTGAAACAAGACAGTTGGAGATTGAAACATTGTATGTGTATTCCCTTCCCCCAACTGCTCTGTTCACTCAGACAAACAAACCAGACTGCAGTTTCCCACGCAATAATTGACTTCAAATCCTAAATTACTTGATATCTTTTCAGAAATACATAATTTCCCCTCCTCATAATTCCATAGGTCTATAGGAGTGTCTCAGGTTTTCATTACAACCTTTTCTAGTGCATATTGTGTATGGTTTCAATATCTTACTATCAGATTTGATAAATAACAGATTATAACATGAAAAGCTCAGTGTTGATTTTAAATATAAACATTAACAGTCCACAAAAAGGGTGTGTAAAACAGTATGTTGGCTTGGCTGATAAAAAGGGTAGATTGAATTTCTCTTGGCAGTTGTGGCTCCCAGGTCTACAGCCAATCAAGGACTAGCTACCCATCCCCCACTGCTGCTCTCACCCCCCACCCCCCACCCCATCCCCTGACATGCTGGACTCTCAGGTTCTGTTCAATAAAGTGCAGCACAGCACAGTACAGTACAACTTTATTAGTCCATGTTACAGGGAACAAAGGGAATTTGTCTTTCTGAAGGGGTTGGTCACAGATCTGCCAGTTCAGATCAAATCCCACGTTTTATTGCCTGGCTCAGGACTCAAACCAGTGACCTTTCAGTTACTGGACTAATTCTCTAACTTCCACCTCCTAACACTTCTAGCATGGGCTTCCTAGGCAAAGTTCCTTTCACACTATCCCATGTGTGTAGAAAACATGAGTCTGTCTCATGATCTGGTAATGAGGTACTCCTGCCTTCAAAATCAGTGTCACCCTCAGGTCAAGAGGGCATTACCTCTTGGTCTAATGGTCAAGAAACTGGTTTTTCCCATGCGACACCTGGGTACTGATCCCGCCCATGAAATGTGCACACCTCTCCCAAGGCACCATTCCACTGCTTCCACCAATGTAGTGTTTTTTTTGCAAACAGCAACGGTGTAATGCCCCTTTCGTCTCAAACCCGGTTATCCCTGCCCGTAGGCAAACAAATATACTGTAGTGAATTCAGGGGGTAGCCCCAAACAGGTTTTGAACCTGGGTCCATCAACTGTCAAGCCAACACCTTAAGCGTGTTAGGTTCTAAATGAACCTAGTAAAACTCAGGGACGTTTAGTAAAGCTCAAACCAAGTTTATTCACCCGTTGGATCATACAGCTGCATAAGACAAAGAACATATTCACACAAACACTGGTATTTAACCCTTTCTCCTATGCTGAGCCCCTCCTTCCACATCTGAACAGCCAATACACCTCTGTTGCTATCCAGAAGATTAGTGATATATGTTCTACGGTTTTTGTGTTTTCTTGCAAAAAGATCCGCAAATTCATCTGGATTGAAGGCCTTTGCCCTCCTTGACTCAATACTTAATACACCTAAATTGCTTAATCTCTCATCTGACATTGTGGACCTAAGATACGTTTTCACCAGCTTTAGTGCACAAAAACTCTGTTCACAAGAAGCTGTACTAACAGGGATTGAAACAGATATTTTACACAGTTTAAAGAGCTGAAAGAAAACTTCTTTATAAGGCTGAATGAATAATGCTATCTCTACTACACTGGAGGGTCTCTGCATGCCACTGTGGATTTTTGATGCACATATGACCCAGATGTGAAGACATACAGTCTTTCTAGTAAGGAGAAGAACTGTCCTACCTCAGGGACAGCTTTGACTGTATCCACTAAAACTAAGTTTAGACAGTGTGCACTGCAGTGGATGTAAAAGGCTTTGCTTGTTCTTTAATGCGTTGCCTGGATGCCCGAATGCTGCCGCTCTTAACTGAAGCACCGTCATATGCTTGGCCTACTAGGTTGTTTTAGTATTCAAGACCATGACTTTCTAATATGTGTATGATTTAGTCAGTAAGCCCTGCTGCATCTAGTGGATCAGCCGATTCAAAGTGGAGACATCTCTAATGGACAGCTCCACTGAAATAGTACCTGAATACTGGAGATATCTGATCCTTTTGTTTTAACATCTTTTGTTTTCCGTCTGCCATTATGCTGAAGACCTCACTGTCTTCCACTTCTTCTATCATCTCTGTTGGAACCATGTCTGCCAAACAACTCAGAACCTCATTCTGAATCCCTTTGCTTGTGTATTTTGCATTATGAATGGAATTCAACCTTTTTTCCACAGTTGTGTCATGCTTAGCTATTGTTTCTAGGATTGCCATGAAGTTCCCTTTATTATCAGACTCTGCAGACTCATTGTGTCCTCTTTGTGCAATGTTTTGTGTGGCTGTAAGTAGTAGTACTTCTCCTATTGTTTTAATATAGTCCCCATTTTCTTGAACCTGTTTGTTGTGTTCCTTGTTTAGGGCATTTACCAGTGTTGCATTACTTTTTACAGCTTTCTGATAGACTCTCCATGTAATCACATTGCTTGTTTGTACCGCTCAGACCTTGCATGAATTTCAAATCCCCCCGTCTTTGTAAGTTACCTTCTTCCAGTTGTTAAAACCCCATTTTGAATCCAATCCAGTCTCTGAGACAGGCGTAACAAAACCCAGAGTCTGATTTGTTTGAATATTGAAGCCAGGGGTGGATGTGGTACCAGGCCGCCTTGAAGCTCCTCCTCCTGTCCCCCATCAGAGTTCTTGGGTCCATGTTCATCACTGGCTGCACCGGTGGCTCCTCCCGGGATTGGCTGACATCACTCTCAGTCTCTCCAATGGTCTTCCTGCTGTCTCTCTCTGCTCTCTCTTGCTCTCTCCACACCTGAACCCTCTGGCTCTGTCTGACTTTCTGCCTTGTCTTTTCTTTGGAAGAAACATGAAGTCCTTTTTTCTCTTGATGTTGGTGACAACTATAGAGCAAAAGCAATGGGGACCAAGCTTATTCATTCATTTGCTGAAAATAACCTACTCGCTAGGTAGCTAGCTTTCATGTCTAACCTTTTAACGTTACAATGTGTTTACTGAGTGTGGTTTAAGTAAAAGCACTCAGCAACATGCGTTTTTGATCAAATATTATATCCTTTTTCATATTGGCATACATTTTCGATGCCTGACTGTTAGAATTAGCTACAAAACTAAACCAAAAACAATGCAAACGAATACATAGCCCAGGATTCAAGCCAATTCCTTCATTAATTCACAAAGAAAGTAACAAACGGACAGGTTAACATTAGCTGATCTAACGTTCCACTTAGTAATGCATTTAATAGTTAACGATGTTACAAATGCAACATATTCAACATGTTGCTCACCTCTCTTTATTTCCTTCTTCTTGCTTGAACGATATTATTCGCGGCAAATTTCTTTCAACTTCTGAATAGAAAAAAACGTGCAGATCCATGTGGTACGATACTGTTGTGTTCCGCCTAAAGGAGTCCCACTAGAAAATGTGTCGGGTTACTTTAGTGTTCCGCTTTGCCACTGTCTAATAACGGATGTAAAAAAATCAATAAAATAAAACAGGATCTTAAAAATGAATTCTGTGATAATTATTTCAGACTCCGCATTTAGAGGGGCCACAAGGGGTCCAAGCTTGTTGTCACAGGGGCACTGCCCCACCCCAGATCCGCTAGTGTCTCACAGCCCTTCTTCGGCCTCGGCGGATGCTAGCTCGGAAGAAGCACCAGCATGGTTCAGAATGGTGATGGACAAGGGTATAACTAAAATCCAAGAGACACTTTCTGAACGCCTCAGCAAAATTGATGTGCTGGTCGATAAACTCCACGAAGACCAGAAAGTCACAAAGGGAACGAGTGACAAAGTTACAAAAAGATCATGCTGACCAACAGGCTGCCATCCTGGACGTCCGCCTGGAAGTGGATCAAAAGCACAAGGAGTTGGAAGACGCCATCTCTAAACGCGAGGAGAAATTAGATTCTTACGAAAATTCCAAAAGTGCTTGAATTTGAGATTTCAAGGTTTCCCGGAGGCCGTGGAGGGACGAGACGCCATCTCCTTTCTACAGGAATGGATTCCCAAAATTCTGGATCTACCCCCTTCCGCGCACCCACTGGAAATGGAGAGGGTCCATCGCACCCTACGGAGGCGGCTGCCTGGCCAGGTTGCACCCAGGGCATTTGTCGTTACATTTCTACGGTACCAGGACACTGTCCGCATCCTCTCTGCTGCCCGAGCAAAGGGAGAGCTCAAGTACGGAGATGCCAGAATGATGATCTTTCCGGATCTTTCTCCCATACTACACAAGAGGAGGATGGCTTTCTCCCCACTGAAGAGGCTTCTGCGGCAGGCTGGCTCGGCATACGGCCTGCTGCTACCCGACGACTTTGTGGACGTACACCAAGAATGGTGAGCGCACATTTGACTCTGTGAAGACGGCTGAAACATACATGAGGAAAGAACTCCTTGACTTGTTCCCGTCTACTACATCAGGAGGAACTGTCTTTTGAACTTGGATACAGTGGATAGTGAACTGTTAGAACATGAGGATACAACCAAATGACTCATAGGATCGGCTGGCTGGCTGGCTAGATGGCTAGCACCATAATGACAGGCCAGGTAAAGTTGGATCATAGCTAATGTTGCCTGTGCTATTTAGCCAGCTCGCTAAGTTTACCAGGGTGTTACTATAGCTACAGCCACACTATGCCAGGTAGTTACATTTTCTTTCTGGATACTTTTATTTTACCCATAGAGGTCCAGTCGGGTTTGGTTAAATAGTGATGTGGCTTTTGACTGGGTTTCAAGCCTAACTATGTAGTTTATATTACTTCAGGGAATTTTTAGCTACTATTACGTTTGCTGGCTTGTTTATTGTTAGAGATGTATGCTAGCGTTAGTGATACCGAGGCAGGGAGAAGCTACTCACTGGCTGGACACCTAATTGCCAGCTAGCTGATAGCTGTACAGTTGTGTGTGTGTGTGCGTACATGTGTATATAAATATATATAATGGGGGGTTGGGAGGGTGAACTCAGGAGGATGGTGATTGTTTAACTAATTGTCTCTATTTTATATTTGAGGGATAATAGTTATCGTCTGGTAAAGGTTTCCATTTATTCATCATAGCTTGATGTCTTTTTTCCTGTGCTGCTTGGGTGCATTGTTTCACAGCGCAGGTTTCAGGGCGCCTTGGTGCTTTATCTTGGCCAGGTCACAGTTGTAAATGAGAACTTGTTCTCAACTGGCTTACCTGGTTAAATCAAGGTGAAATAAAAATAAAATAAATAAAAATGCTGATTGGTTGACGTTTGTGTGTGCGGGTAGGCGCTGTTGGTGACTATGAACGCATCCTCTGTTGTTGTTGTTGTTGTTGTTGTTGTTGTTGTTGATGTTGAGACATGCTCAAGTGGGGCTAAATAGTCCAGTCATTATTGTTGCCGATGTTTGTCTCTTTGATTCAAATTGTATTTTGTGACTCGACTAACATTATATTCATGTTACAGGGAACAGTCAGTGCACTTCTAATGCCATATACTTATCATTTAGAATGAAACTCTTTGGGGCGATGCTATGCATAGCAGGTACATCTAGCTTAAAGACTAGCGTCTAAGGGTATGGTTTATTAACTCCCTCAGTTGGGGAGGGGGTTGGTGGGTTTGTGGTAGGGTCAGGGTATTAGCTCACCAGATGGTTACTATTTTATACTTTCATCATTTCATTTAGTTTCTATCTTTTTCCCTCTTTCATATTATCTTTAAAGATGTCAGCACCTAATAACTATACATTTATGACACTTAACATTAGGGTACTGTAATGAATAGCTCTTCTTCAGGAGACACACCTGACTGACTCTGAGCACTGTGATTATTTAATATGATGCATTATGTAGAGAATGACCAAGAACCTGTAGTGGCGGCATCATTAGATGAGGAAAATACATTTGATAAACTGAAGAGAGAGTGGGTGGGTCAAGTGAAGTATTCATCTTTCACCTCTCGGGCAAGAGGGGTGGTCATTCTCATTAATAAGCATTGCCCCTTTCAGCTACAATCTCAGATTAAAGACAAAGGGAGTAGGTTTGTGATCATTCAAGGTTTCATTAACACTGAGCCCATTACCATTGTGGATGTGTATGGCCCTAACCATGAGGAGCCTACATTTTACCAATACATCTTTTTGAAGTTAACGTGCCCCTCATCAGAGATAATAATGTCAGGGGATTTTAACTTGGTACTGGACCCTTCCAGTGATACATCTTCCCCTAACAGTATCAACCTCACACAGACTGGACCCTTCCAGTGATACATCTTCCCCTAACAGTATCAACCTCACACAGGCAGCTAAAATATTCAAAGCAGACATGAAAGATGTTGGACTTGTAGACGTGTGGATTTTCAAAATCAAAAGGTTAAGGAATAGGAAGGGAAGTTTAACTACTGGGTGTAAGTATTTACCAAGATGTATATCAGATCATTCTGCCATGCTGGCTTCATTACCAGTCAGTAAAACACAACCACCCTCAAGAAGGTGGAGGTTTGGCACATACTTACTAAAAAATCCCACATTTGTAACATTTCTGAACACTCATATCAACATAGTTTTTAGCACCAATAGCAACTCTGCCTCCCCCCTAATTTTATGGGAAGCTGTCCTTGTATATCTGAGGGGGCAAATAATTTCCTTTAGTTCAGGTGCTCGTAAGATGTATAAGGCTCAAGTAGATTAGTTGGAGAAAGAAATTAGAGATCTGGAAAATTAACATAGTGTAACATTTGACGACTCAACTCTAGAAAAATTAGACTCAAAGCGATTGGAATATAACACCCTGACGACCCACAAAGCGGAAAACGCTCTTAGGAGAACAAAACTACTATGAACATGGAGATAAAGCAGGAAAGTTGCTTGGCAGATCAAGGAGAGAGGAAGCTAGTAGAGTTATTAGCTCTGTTAAACTGCCCAGTAACACAGTTGTTCAGGGTCCTGAGGAAATTCATCTAGTCTTTAGGGAGGAGTATGAAACACTGTCCAAGTCTGAAGGGGATGCCCCCTGCCACAATGCCAGAGTTTTTGAACAAACTCAATTTACAAGCTTTAACTGATGAGGATAAGAGAGGACTTGGAGAAAGAGATTACAGCCGAGGAAATTAGGGAATCCATTTTCAACACTGCTGGGGGGAAATCACCAGGGTTAGACGGATTCCCTATTGAATTCTATAGATCCTTTTTATCCAAACAAACTAATATGTTTAAATATGCCATAGAGACAGAAAAGCTCCCAAATGCACTTGAACAAACACTGATCACAGTTTTGTTAAAACCTGGGAAAGATCCTCAGCTTTGTGGGTCGTTTAGACCAATATCTTTATTGAACACTTCATATAAGACTCTTGCAAAACCCATAGCTCTTAGACTAGATAAGGTTATTCCTGTCTTGGTTGATATGGACCAAACAGGCTTTGTAAGAAACCGCTCATGTCCTGATAATATCAGAAGATTATTTATTATGATGCATTATGTAGAGAATGACCAAGAACCTGTGGTGGCGGCTTCATTAGATGTGGAAAAACTTTTGACCACATAGAATGGAACTACCTGTGTGAAGTTTTACAGAGGATGAATATTGGACCTAAGTGTGTAGGTCTGGTTAGATGACTGTACAAATGTCCGGTAGCTCAGATCCTGACCAATGGAAATGTTTCCTCCCAGTTCTCCCCATCACGTGGCACAAGACAGGGTTGCCCCGCTAGTCCTCTCCTTTCCTCTTTGGCTATAGAGCCACTGGCAGAAGCTTCTAGATCTCATCCATCCATCCATGGTGTTCCTATAGAGCCACTGGCAGAAGCTTCTAGATCTCATCCATCCATCCATGGTGTTCCTATAGAGCCACTGGCAGAAGCTTCTAGATCTCATCCATCCATCCATGGTGTTCCTATAGAGCCACTGGCAGAAGCTTCTAGATCTCATCCATCCATCCATGCTGTTCCTATAGAGCCACTGGCAGAAGCTTCTAGATCTCATCCATCCATCCATGGTGTTCCTATAGAGCCACTGGCAGAAGCTTCTAGATCTCATCCATCCATCCATGGTGTTCCTATAGAGCCACTGGCAGAAGCTTCTAGATCTCATCCATCCATCCATCCATGCTGTTCCTATAGAGCCACTGGCAGAAGCTTCTAGATCTCATCCATCCATCATGGTGTTCCTATAGAGCCACTGGCAGAAGCTTCTAGATCTCATCCATCCATCCATGGTGTTCCTATAGAGCCACTGGCAGAAGCTTCTAGATCTCATCCATCCATCCATGGTGTTCCTATAGAGCCACTGGCAGAAGCTTCTAGATCTCATCCATCCATCCATGGTGTTCCTATAGAGCCACTGGCAGAAGCTTCTAGATCTCATCCATCCATCCATGGTGTTCCTATAGAGCCACTGGCAGAAGCTTCTAGATCTCATCCATCCATCCATGGTGTTCCTATAGAGCCACTGGCAGAAGCTTCTAGATCTCATCCATCCATCCATGGTGTTCCTATAGAGCCACTGGCAGAAGCTTCTAGATCTCATCCATCCATCCATGGTGTTCCTATAGAGCCACTGGCAGAAGCTTCTAGATCTCATCCATCCATCCATGGTGTTCCTATAGAGCCACTGGCAGAAGCTTCTAGATCTCATCCATCCATCCATGGTGTTCCTATAGAGCCACTGGCAGAAGCTTCTAGATCTCATCCATCCATCCATCCATGGTGTTCCTATAGAGCCACTGGCAGAAGCTTCTAGATCTCATCCATCCATCCATGCTGTTCCTATAGAGCCACTGGCAGAAGCTTCTAGATCTCATCCATCCATCCATGGTGTTCCTATAGAGCCACTGGCAGAAGCTTCTAGATCTCATCCATCCATCCATGGTGTTCCTATAGAGCCACTGGCAGAAGCTTCTAGATCTCATCCATCCATCCATCCATGCTGTTCCTATAGAGCCACTGGCAGAAGCTTCTAGATCTCATCCATCCATCATGGTGTTCCTATAGAGCCACTGGCAGAAGCTTCTAGATCTCATCCATCCATCCATGGTGTTCCTATAGAGCCACTGGCAGAAGCTTCTAGATCTCATCCATCCATCCATGGTGTTCCTATAGAGCCACTGGCAGAAGCTTCTAGATCTCATCCATCCATCCATGGTGTTCCTATAGAGCCACTGGCAGAAGCTTCTAGATCTCATCCATCCATCCATGGTGTTCCTATAGAGCCACTGGCAGAAGCTTCTAGATCTCATCCATCCATCCATGGTGTTCCTATAGAGCCACTGGCAGAAGCTTCTAGATCTCATCCATCCATCCATGGTGTTCCTATAGAGCCACTGGCAGAAGCTTCTAGATCTCATCCATCCATCCATGGTGTTCCTATAGAGCCACTGGCAGAAGCTTCTAGATCTCATCCATCCATCCATGGTGTTCCTATAGAGCCACTGGCAGAAGCTTCTAGATCTCATCCATCCATCCATGGTGTTCCTATAGAGCCACTGGCAGAAGCTTCTAGATCTCATCCATCCATCCATGGTGTTCCTATAGAGCCACTGGGAGAAGCTTCTAGATCTCATCCATCCATCCATGCTGTTCCTATAGAGCCACTGGCAGAAGCTTCTAGATCTCATCCATCCATCCATGGTGTTCCTATAGAGCCACTGGCAGAAGCTTCTAGATCTCATCCATCCATCCATGGTGTTCCTATAGAGCCACTGGCAGAAGCTTCTAGATCTCATCCATCCATCCATGGTGTTCCTATAGAGCCACTGGCAGAAGCTTCTAGATCTCATCCATCCATCCATGGTGTTCCTATAGAGCCACTGGCAGAAGCTTCTAGATCTCATCCATCCATCCATGGTGTTCCTATAGAGCCACTGGCAGAAGCTTCTAGATCTCATCCATCCATCCATGGTGTTCCTATAGAGCCACTGGCAGAAGCTTCTAGATCTCATCCATCCATCCATGCTGTTCCTATAGAGCCACTGGCAGAAGCTTCTAGATCTCATCCATCCATCCATGGTGTTCCTATAGAGCCACTGGCAGAAGCTTCTAGATCTCATCCATCCATCCATGCTGTCCCTATAGAGCCACTGGCAGAAGCTTCTAGATCTCATCCATCCATCCATGCTGTTCCTATAGAGCCACTGGCAGAAGCTTCTAGATCTCATCCATCCATCCATGGTGTTCCTATAGAGCCACTGGCAGAAGCTTCTAGATCTCATCCATCCATCCATGGTGTTCCTATAGAGCCACTGGCAGAAGCTTCTAGATCTCATCCATCCATCCGTGGTGTTCCTATAGAGCCACTGGCAGAAGCTTCTAGATCTCATCCATCCATCCATGGTGTTCCTATAGAGCCACTGGCAGAAGCTTCTAGATCTCATCCATCCATCCATGCTGTTCCTATAGAGCCACTGGCAGAAGCTTCTAGATCTCATCCATCCATCCATGGTGTTCCTATAGAGCCACTGGCAGAAGCTTCTAGATCTCATCCATCCATCCATGGTGTTCCTATAGAGCCACTGGCAGAAGCTTCTAGATCTCATCCATCCATCCATCCATGCTGTTCCTATAGAGCCACTGGCAGAAGCTTCTAGATCTCATCCATCCATCATGGTGTTCCTATAGAGCCACTGGCAGAAGCTTCTAGATCTCATCCATCCATCCATGGTGTTCCTATAGAGCCACTGGCAGAAGCTTCTAGATCTCATCCATCCATCCATGGTGTTCCTATAGAGCCACTGGCAGAAGCTTCTAGATCTCATCCATCCATCCATGGTGTTCCTATAGAGCCACTGGCAGAAGCTTCTAGATCTCATCCATCCATCCATGGTGTTCCTATAGAGCCACTGGCAGAAGCTTCTAGATCTCATCCATCCATCCATGGTGTTCCTATAGAGCCACTGGCAGAAGCTTCTAGATCTCATCCATCCATCCATGGTGTTCCTATAGAGCCACTGGCAGAAGCTTCTAGATCTCATCCATCCATCCATGGTGTTCCTATAGAGCCACTGGCAGAAGCTTCTAGATCTCATCCATCCATCCATGGTGTTCCTATAGAGCCACTGGCAGAAGCTTCTAGATCTCATCCATCCATCCATGGTGTTCCTATAGAGCCACTGGCAGAAGCTTCTAGATCTCATCCATCCATCCATGGTGTTCCTATAGAGCCACTGGGAGAAGCTTCTAGATCTCATCCATCCATCCATGCTGTTCCTATAGAGCCACTGGCAGAAGCTTCTAGATCTCATCCATCCATCCATGGTGTTCCTATAGAGCCACTGGCAGAAGCTTCTAGATCTCATCCATCCATCCATGGTGTTCCTATAGAGCCACTGGCAGAAGCTTCTAGATCTCATCCATCCATCCATGGTGTTCCTATAGAGCCACTGGCAGAAGCTTCTAGATCTCATCCATCCATCCATCCATGGTGTTCTTATAGAGCCACTGGCAGAAGCTTCTAGATCTCATCCATCCATCCATGGTGTTCCTATAGAGCCACTGGCAGAAGCTTCTAGATCTCATCCATCCATCCATGGTGTTCCTATAGAGCCACTGGCAGAAGCTTCTAGATCTCATCCATCCATCCGTGGTGTTCCTATAGAGCCACTGGCAGAAGCTTCTAGATCTCATCCATCCATCCATGCTGTTCCTATAGAGCCACTGGCAGAAGCTTCTAGATCTCATCCATCCATCCATGCTGTTCCTATAGAGCCACTGGCAGAAGCTTCTAGATCTCATCCATCCATCCATGCTGTTCCTATAGAGCCACTGGCAGAAGCTTCTAGATCTCATCCATCCATCCATGGTGTTCCTATAGACCCACTGGCAGAAGCTTCTAGATCTCATCCATCCATCCATGGTGTTCCTATAGAGCCACTGGCAGAAGCTTCTAGATCTCATCCATCCATCCATGTTGTTCCTATAGAGCCACTGGCAGAAGCTTCTAGATCTCATCCATCCATCCATGCTGTTCCTATAGGTGGGCGCCAACATCAGGTCTCTCTATATGCTGATGACATTTCGCTTTACCTCACTAACCCAGACATTTCACTCCGAGCATTAGTTGACATCCTGAAAGAATATGGGACCTTTTCAGGATATAAAATCAACCTATCGAAGACTATAATTATGCCTTTTAACAAGGCAGCTATGCAGAACCCAATCTTAAACCAGCCGTTTTCTTGGAGACCTCAAAAAATGACATATCTTGGATTGCAAATTCCTTCTGAAATGATGAAGATGTATCAACTGAACTACACTCCACTTCTCAAAAAGGTTGGGGAAGAATTGGATAGATGGTGGGATTGACCCATTTCTCTTATTGGGCGGGTCAATTGTGTAAAGATGAATATATTACCAAACTTCTTGTCCCTTTTTCAAACCTTGCCCTTTCCTATTCCCAAAGTTATTTTCAAACAACTTAATAGGAAGGTTTCTTAATTTCTGTGGAAAGGGAAACACCCCCCAGAGTGAAACTCACAACGTTATGCAAACCATACTCATAAGGAGAGCTCTACCTGACTTCCAGTTGTATTACTGGGCATCTCAGTTAAAGGCTGTGTGGGTACGGATAAATACAACAACAGGTTCACCCTCTTGGAGACAGACAGAGGAAGAGTGTCTGTCCCCTGTTACAATGGCATCTATACCTTATAGTGGTGGAGGAAGAGTGTCTGTCCCCTGTTACAATGGCATCTATACCTTATAGTGGTGGAGGAAGAGTGTCTGTCCCCTGTTACATTGGCATCTATACCTTATAGTAGTGGAGGAAGAGTGTCTGTCCCCTGTTACATTGGCATCTATACCTTATAGTAGTGGAGGAAGAGTGTCTGTCCCCTGTTACATTGGCATCTATACCTTATAGTGGTGGAGGAAGAGGGTCAGTCCCCTGTTACATTGGCATCTATACCTTATAGTGGTGGAGGAAGAGGGTCTGTCCCCTGTTACATTGGCATCTATACCTTATAGTGGTGGAGGAAGAGTGTTTGTCCCCTGTTACATTGGCATCTATACCTTATAGTAGTGGAGGAAGAGTGCCTGTCCCCTGTTACATTGGCATCTATACCTTATAGTGGTGGAGGAAGAGTGTCTGTCCCCTGTTACATTGGCATCTATACCTTATAGTGGTGGAGGAAGAGTGTCTGTCCCCTGTTACATTGGCATCTATACCTTATAGTAGTGGAGGAAGAGTGTCTGTCCCCTGTTACATTGGCATCTATACCTTATAGTGGTGGAGGAAGAGTGTCTGTCCCCTGTTACATTGGCATCTATACCTTATAGTGGTGGAGGAAGAGTGTCTGTCCCCTGTTACATTGGCATCTATACCTTATAGTGGTGGAGGAAGAGTGTCTGTCCCCTGTTACATTGGCATCTATACCTTATAGTAGTGGAGGAAGAGTCTGTCCCCTGTTACATTGGCATCTATACCTTATAGTAGTGGAGGAAGAGTGTCTGTCCCCTGTCACATTGGCATCTATACCTTATAGTAGTGGAGGAAGAGTGTCTGTCCCCTGTTACATTGGCATCTATACCTTATAGTAGTGGAGGAAGAGTGTCTGTCCCCTGTTCCATTGCCATCTATACCTTATAGTAGCCCACCTAAAGCCTGGCTAGGTCTCATAAACAACCCTTTCATTAAAAACACTTGAAATATATTGACTGAAGTCCGTAAACAAACAGAAGGGCATAGATCTACATTTTACATTTACATTTTAGTCATTTAGCAGACGCTCTTATCCAGCAGGTTGAGAGCTTCAAGTTCCTTGGTGTCCACATCACCAACGAACTATCATGGTCCAAACACACCAAGACAGTCATGAAGAGCGTACGACAAAGCCTATTCCCCCACAGGAGATTGAAAAGATTTGGCATGGGTCCTCAGATCTTCAAAAAGTTCTACAGCTGCATCATCGAGAGCATCCTGACTGGTTGCATCACTTCCTGGTATGGCAACTGCTCGGCCTCCGAGGGTAGTGCGTACGGCCCACTACATCACTGGGGCCAAGCTTTCCTGTAATCCAGGACCTCTATACCAGGCAGTGTCAGAGGAAGGCCCTAAAAACTGTCAAAGTCTCCAGCCACCCTAGTCATAGACTGTTCTCTCTGCTACCGCATGGCAAGCGGTACCGGAGTGCCAAGTCTAGGTCCAAAAGGCTTCTTAACAGCTTCTACCCCCAAGCCCTAAGACTCCTGAGCAGCTAATCAAACGGCTACCTGGACTATTTGCACTGTTCCCCCCCACCACGCCCTCTTTTACGCTGCTGCTACTCTCTGTTTATTATCTATGCATAGTCATGTAAGCTCTACCTACATGTACATAATACCTCAACTACCTCAACTAACCTGTGCCCCCGCACATTGACTCTGTACCGGTACCCCCTGTATATAGCCTCCCTACTGTTATTACACATTTACTCTGTACCGGTACCCCCTGTATATAGCCTCTCTACTGTTATTACACATTGACTCTGTACTGGTACCCCCTGTATATAGCCTCCCTACTGTTATTTCACATTGACTCTGTACCGGTACCCCCTGTATATAGCCTCGCTACTGTTGTTTTTTACTTAACACTTATTTTTCTTTATACTGCATTGTTGGTTAAGGGCTTGTAAGTAAGCATTTCGGCGCATGTGCCAAAGACCATTGTATTGTATTTGATTTGAAGAGGCGTGATGACCTTGGTCTCATTGTTGAGGATGAGAAATGTTGAAAGCTCTTTATAACACAAGGCTCAAGTTGATGCAATTCAATATTTTACACCAGAGAGACTGTAAAATATCAATTCTACATATTCATCATTTTGCCCAAGGTGTAAAACGGAGGTGGCCACTGTCCTGCCCTGAACTAGGTAATTATTGGGAAGATATTATCCAGATGTTATCACAGGTCACTAATATGACTGTACCACTAGATCCTTCCGTTATTCTTCTTGGAGATGACTCTGTTTTACCAGTTAATACTGGAGATGACTCTGTTCTACCAGTTAATATTGGAGATGACTCTGTTCTACCAGTTAATATTGGAGATGACTCTGTTCTACCAGTTAATATTGGAGATGACTCTGTTCTACCAGTTAATATTGGAGATGACTCTGTTCTACCAGTTAATACTGGAGATGACTCTGTTCTACCAGTTAATATTGGAGATGACTCTGTTCTACCAGTTAATATTGGAGATGACTCTGTTCTACCAGTTAATATTGGAGATGACTCTGTTCTACCAGTTAATACTGGAGATGACTCTGTTCTACCAGTTAATATTGGAGATGACTCTGTTCTACCAGTTAACATTGGAGATGACTCTGTTCTACCAGTTAATATTGGAGATGACTCTGTTCTACCAGTTAATATTGGAGATGACTCTGTTCTACCAGTTAATACTGGCGATGACTCTGTTCTACCAGTTAATACTGGAGATGACTCTGTTCTACCAGTTAATATTGGAGATGACTCTGTTCTACCAGTTAATATTGGAGATGACTCTGTTCTGCCAGTTAATATTGGAGATGACTCTGTTCTACCAGTTAATACTGGAGATGAATCTGTTCTACCAGATACTACTGGAGATGACTCTGTTCTACTAGTTAATATTGGAGATGACTCTGTTCTACCAGTTAATATTGGAGATGACTCTAATCTACCAGTTAATACTGGAGATGACTCTGTTCTACCAGTTAATATTGGAGATGACTCTGTTCTACCAGTTAATGTTGGAGATGACTCTGTTCTACCAGTTAATACTGGAGATGACTCTGTTCTACCAGTTAATATTGGAGATGACTCTGTCCTACCAGTTAACATTGGAGATGACTCTGTTCTACCAGTTAATACTGGAGATGACTCTGTTCTACCAGTTAATATTGGAGATGACTCTGTTCTATCAGTTAATATTGGAGATGACTCTGTTCTACCAGTTAATATTGGAGATGACTCTGTTCTACCAGTTAATATTGGAGATGACTCTGTTCTACCAGTTAATATTGGAGATTACTCTGTTCTACCAGTTAATATTGGAGATGACTCTGTTCTACCAGTTAATACTGGAGATGACTCTGTTCTACCAGTTAATACTGGAGATGACTCTGTTCTACCAGTTAATTTTGGAGCAACACTCTGCGAAGCAAGCAGATGTGGCTAAAATAACTAACTTCCTATATTCCATCTGAAAAAATAACCTACAATTTAGGTAATGAACCCTTTGAGTTGACTGATGTCTGGGGGGACTTTCAGCAGTTTCTAGAGTCGTCACCTTATATATTATTTTCTTCATGAATGTATTATTATTACTATTATTATTATTATTATTAATAACATTATTATTATTTTTATTATTATTAACATTATTTTTATTTGTATTATTATTATTATTTTTATTATTTGTTTCTGCGGTGAATCATTTATTTTCTAGTCATTCTGTTTCCTTTGTTGTTGTTAATCATTGAAGCTAATACCAGTAGAGGGGAGGGAGGACAGTGTTCATGTGTTGGGGAGGGAAAGGTGTGGTACCATGGGATCCCATGGAGCTGTGTTGGGGAGGGAAAGGTGTGGTACCATGGGATCCCATGGAGCTGTGTTGGGGAGGGAAAGGTGTGGTACCATGGGATCCCATGGAGCTGTGTTGGGGAGGGAAAGGTGTGGTACCATGGGATCCCATGGAGCTGTGTTGGGGAGGGAAAGGTGTGGTACCATGGGATCCCATGGAGCTGTGTTGGGGAGGGAAAGGTGTGGTACCATGGGATCCCATGGAGCTGTGTTGGGGAGGGAAAGGTGTGGTACCATGGGATCCCATGGAGCTGTGTTGGGGAGGGAAAGGTGTGGTACCATGGGATCCCATGGAGCTGTGTTGGGGAGGGAAAGGTGTGGTACCATGGGATCCCATGGAGCTGTGTTGGGGAGGGAAAGGTGTGGTACCATGGGATCCCATGGAGCTGTGTTGGGGAGGGAAAGGTGTGGTACCATGGGATCCCATGGAGCTGTGTTGGGGAGGGAAAGGTGTGGTACCATGGGATCCCATGGAGCTGTGTTGGGGAGGGAAAGGTGTGGTACCATGGGATCCCATGGAGCTGTGTTGGGGAGGGAAAGGTGTGGTACCATGGGATCCCATGTTGGGATTACCATGGGATCCCGTGTTGGGTAGGTGGAAGGAACAACGGGGCTGTTATCTCTGGCATATTTTGATGATTGTTCAATTGTATAAAATGGCAATAAATAGAATGTTAAAAAAAAATAACATTCTGATAAATAACATTAAATAACATTATGTTTTACTTTGTAAAAAATAAGCTCTTATGGGACTGTTTCATTTACTATAATTCTGTTACTAATTAAATGTATTGTGGGAAACAAAAACATGCTATGAGTTGCAGAAGGCCTTTAGAATAATATCCTTGAATCTGTCCAAGTTGATGAGTGGGAAACAAACTGATACCAGTCAGCCTCACAGCCGGCCCATCAAAACTACACCTGAACTATACCTCAACTCATTTCACACATGATAAGAGTTAGCCTATAGACCAGATTACATTGACAATAATCTGATGAGTGACAATATTATCAATTGTCAAATTGTACATTGGGCGCATCTTGTAATTGACAGATGCAGGGAAAGGAGCATCTCTTTACCAAATCCTCCTTCAGAGTCACATGCTGGTAAAACATTGTGATTTCTATATAGTGCTGTATCTGAAAGAGCATATTCTGCAGTTTCTATGACACTTACCTTTATCAAATAACTCTCCAAATTCAAGAGGTGCAGCTCTATTTCCAAATATCACTATTTTCAACAATATCTGTGCTGTCAATGTATTTATCACATGAATACTCCAGCGGCAGCATTGCTCTGGCAACTAAGCAGAAACTAGTAACATCATCCAGTTAAAATATGCTATTCTGTCGTCAATGGATGAATGGCCAATAGAAACCAGATAGAAACTGATAATGGTGCATGTGACTTCTGCATAATGGTGTGATACTTCTTCATGTAATTAATCCTTTCCAATAGTTTATGCACAATTTATCAATCGTTTATTTAACAAACCATGTTTGCACACCTTGCACCTTGCTGGTTGATATGCATCTGATGCATATGCTAAAGTGGACGCCTGGTAACTTTCTCTAGCGGGTTCTTATATGCTGAAAGAACAGGCGGTTCTAGTGTTAAGGACTGGTAGATAGGTGTTGCTCATGCATTAACTCATGCTGACCGGCTCCAGGACTTTGTTCTTAACTAAAGCCTCCAAGTCAGCCTTGACCTTTGGTCTGATAGCATAAGGTACAGGTCCTGCTTTCAGAAACGTTGGTTTGCTGTCTGGCTTAATGCTAAGCTTCCCTGTAATGTCGTTCATACTACCCAGCTGTCCATTAAAGACTTCTCCATGTTTCTTTAAGATGGCAGGTAGGTCTGTGTATCGATGTGTCATTGTATGCACTGATGGCCAGTCCAGTGTGATTTTCTCCAACTATGAACATCGCAGTAGTGATGCATAGTCTCCTTTCACAACATAGAGTGGCAGCTTTTCAGTTTGTCTGTTTACCTGATCTGTGACATCAGTGATGCCTCTCACAGCGACAGATTCACCTGTGTAAGTCTTCAACACGAGGTGCGCTGGTTGAAGTGGAAGGTGTTTCAGTGTCTTTTTTCTGACACAAGAGATACAGCTGCCCGTGTGTCAATCTCCATACGCACCGGCTGTCCCTCTAGCAAGGGGGAGACATAGTAGCCGTGCGACCCGCCAGGAAAAGGTCAGGATTTTCAGTGTGACTTCCTGGTCTGATGAGTCACTCACCTCAGTGTTCTCTTACTCAACAGTGTGAACATGTCTATGTGTCTTTCGTTGGAATGTCTGTTTCTTGTTTCCCGTTTTTGTGATTTCTCTGTTCTCTTTTTGTTTCTGGAGACTTGTTAGATGTGGCCCTTTTTACCACAGGCTGGACAATCCATGTCCTTACACCAGCATGTGACTTGATTTCCCGGTCTCTGATTTTCAGTTGAAACTCTGTTGAAACGTTTTATTTATTTGAAAGGAACACAGACAAGAACAAATAGCAGCAGGAATGGTTAAACAGCTAGAGACACAATACTGTTAAAATATATATCAGAACAAATAGCAGCAGGAATGGTTATACAGCTAGAGACCAATACTGTTAAAATATATATCAGTATATTATGGAAACTAGTTATTGCAGATAAATACAATTATAATAAACCACATATACAATCACCCACCTCAGCTGCATCAGCCCACCCTCCAACCCCTCCTGGGACCACCCCAACCCACCCTCCAACCCCTCCAACCCCTCCTGGGACCACCCCAACCCACCCTCCAACCCCTCCTGGGACCACCCCAACCCACCCTCCAACCCCTCCTGGGACCACCCCAACCCACCCTCCAACCCCTCCTGGGACCACCCCAACACACCCAACCTGATCTCCATTAAATGAAATACAAAATCAAGTTGTGATAAAATCAGTAAGGCACACATTTGCACTAAAATAAATATGAACGGGCAATCTGTTGGGTAAAAACACACTTGTATGGTTTCAGCTGCAGATAACCAGCTGTCAGTTGTTGTTCGGCCCCATGGATCCTAGCAGTGGATAGTTCTGAATAAATGATATCTATAAAAGTGCTGATCCAATGAGGTGTGGTGGTTGCCATCTTAGTTCCAACATCTTTTTAGCTGCTGTCCAACCTGACAACATTATACGTATTTTCTGTAATGATTGTGGTGAATTATCATTAAGCGATAACAGTTTGGGGGAACAAAGTATGATGATATCCACTACAGCAGATAAGACAGAGGGTTCCACTTTCCCAAACAATGTCCCCTGGTCACTCCCAGTACATATGATTAAAGGAGTCCAAGGCACCTTGATTACATAGATCACACAGAGGAGCGGTTGTGATTTCTATTAAATGATGTTTTCTAGGTGGAAGGTTTACCCTGTGTATGAGATTAAAATGTATCAGCTGATGATTAGGATTGTTAGATGAAACCACTAAGTTCCTGATGAACTCAACTGGTGAGCCTCTTTAGCAGCTAGTTCCATGGACACACTGATTTCAATGTCCTTTGCCAAGGTCAGATGACTTTCAGTCAACAGTCTCTTTTGTGTAGCTTCACTCCGTAGCCCACATACTAGTCTGTCTCTAATGATGTCATTTAGAACAGCATTAAACTCACAGTGTTCTGGTAGTTTCTTTAATGCATCAGCAAACATTGTTACTGATTCTCCTTCTTCCTGATGTCTCCTGTGGAACCTGAACCTTTCAGCATTAACTAGTGGTTCTGGTGAAAAATGTCCTTTAAGTATCTCCACAATATCCCCATACGTCTTATTACCTGTTCTGTCTGGCTGTAGCAGGCTGCCTAGTAAATTAAATGTCTTTGGCCCCATTACAATAAAACATGTAGGCACAATGTTGTCCTCATCCATGTCATTTACAAGAACAAAATATTCAAACCGTTCTGTATATGAGCTCCACTACTCAATACTTTCACAAAACTGTCCAATGTTTCCAACAATTCCAATAATTTTTCGTTTCTCAATAAGCTCCTGATTGTCACTCACTTCAATATTGTCCTCAACCACAGCAATATTTTCCTCAGTCACGTGATCTTCATTCACTTCACTCACTGACGTTTCCTCCTAAGTTTGCTCATTTAGCAATTTTTTATTCCAAAGTTCATCTTCACAGTTGAATAAATGTCCTTTCCTTCAATCACTGTATGTTCCTCCCTTTTAATCATTTTGTTTTCCCGCTCCGACGTCCGTCTCCAGTCCTTTTCTGCCGTCCATGACGATGTTAACTCTCTCTCTTAGCTAGCTAGACTATGCACCTGCCTCTGCTATCAATACACTGTGCTAACATTAGCCTAGACTGGACCACAGAAAATAACAGTTTTAAACAGTTGTAAAAACTCACTTCTTCCAGACAGAATAGTTCCTGTAGATTCAGACGTACTCATCGCCAATCTTTTGTTATGTCTCGTTGGATTGATAACCACGTCTGTATAACAATTAAATAATGATGAGACAGGAGACAGGAATCAGTTCAACCATTTATCTGGAACGTGATCATCTCAACACATACAAACCCCCATGATGCTCTGCGGCACAACCCCAATATACAACAAATACATAGATAAGTAAATGGACACTAAACAAAACTCATAGAGGAATTTAAATGTTCAGTTGTAGAAAGTAGGGCCATGGGATAGGGTCAGAAAGGTCAGTATGTTTGATAACTGGTTACAGAGGTGACATAACAAGCATAAGGTCCATTATAACACAGTGAAGTAGAGGTGGGAGCTAAAAGCAGACATGGACAGTGAGACGGTGTGAGGAGGTCAGGGGTGAAACACTACATCAGGACAGGTAGAAATGGCAGGGCTGGAAATAGACACAGAGACACATTCTGATCATGGCTCAGACCTGACCTGAGACACCCAAACAGAAGATGCCATAGCAAAGTCCTGTCCAGTAGGATATATGGTATTTCCTTTCATTAAAATCCAACACATGGAAATGTGTCCAGTGTGTGTGTGTGTGTGTGTGTGTGTGTGTGTGTGTGTGTTTGTGTGTGTACAGTGTGTGTGTGTGTGTGTCCAGTGTGTGTGTGTGTTTTCAGTGTGTGTGTTCAGTGTGTGTGTGTCCAGTGTGTGTGCGTGTCTAGTGTGCGTTTGTGTGTGTACAGTGTGTGTGTGTGTGTCCAGTGTGTGTGTGTGTTTTCAGTGTGTGTGTTCAGTGTGTGTGTGTCCAGTGTGTGTGCGTGTCTAGTGTGCGTGTGTGTGTGTACAGTGTGTGTGTGTGTGTGTGTTTTCAGTGTGTGTGTTCAGTGTGTGTGTGTCCAGTGTGTGTGCGTGTCTAGTGTGCGTGTGTGTGTGTACAGTGTGTGTGTGTGTGTGTCCAGTGTGTGTGTGTGTTTTCAGTGTGTGTGTTCAGTGTGTGTGTATCCAGTGTGTGTGCGTGTCTAGTGTGCGTGTGTGTGTGTACAGTGTGTGTGTGTGTGTGTCCAGTGTGTGTGTGTGTTTTCAGTGTGTGTGTTCAGTGTGTGTGTGCCCAGTGTGTGTGCGTGTATAGTGTGCGTGTGTGTGTGTACAGTGTGTGTGTGTGTGTCTAGTGTGTGTGTGTGTTTTCAGTGTGTGTGTTCAGTGTGTGTGTGTCCAGTGTTTGTGCGTGTCTAGTGTGCGTGTGTGTGTGTACAGTGTGTGTGTGTGTGTGTCCAGTGTGTGTGTGTGTTTTCAGTGTGTGTTTCCTGTGTGTGTGTGTGTCCAGTGTGTATGTGTCTAGTGTGTGTGTGTGTGTGTGTGTGTGTCTAGTGTGTGTGTGTGTCCAGTGTGTGTGTGTGTGTGTATCCAGTGTTTGTGTGTGTGTCCAGTGTGTGTGTGTTCAGTTTGTTTGTGTTTAGTGTGTGTGTCGAGTGTGTGTGGGTGTCCAGTGTGTGTGTGTGTGTGCGTGTGTGTCCAGAGTGTGTGTGTGTGTCCAGTGTGTATGTGTCTAGAGTGTGTGTGTGTGTGTGTGTCTAGTGTGTGTGTGTGTGTGTGTCCAGTGTGTGTGTGTGTGTGTGTGTGTGTGTGTGTGTATCCAGTGTTTGTGTGTGTGTCCATTGTGTATGTGTGTGTCCAGTGTTTTTGTTCAGTTTGTGTGTTCAGTGAGTGTGGGTGTGTGTTCATTGTGTGGGTGGGTGTGTGTGTGGGTGTGTGTTTGTGTGTTCAGTGTGTGTGTGTGTGTGTCCAGTGTGTGTGTGTGTCCAGTGTGTGAATGTGTGTCCAGTGTGTGTGTGTGTGTGTGTGTCCAGTGTGTTTGTGTGTGTGTGTGTGTGTGTGTTATGTTTGACACAGGGACACTGAGGACACCAAACCCAAAAGGTTATAGTGTGTGTATCCATTGTGTTTCCAGTGTGTGTGTGTGTGTGTCAGTGTTAATGTTACCATGGTTATTATTTATAGGGACACTGAGGAGTCATCAACATAAACCCTAAACCCTGGATAGAGGGGCTCAGTGAATGTGGAGTGGAATGTGTTCAGGTGGGTCAGTGTGTCAGAGGAGACTCTGTAGAAGGACAGAGTGCCGGCTGGCCAGTCCAGATACACTCCTACTCTGTGGGGGCTGGAGGAGGGGACGTCTATGGTAGTCAACTTATAATTGTGCCAGGCAGAGTAACTGTTGTCAGAGCAGTAAAGACTCCAGGACTTGTCATTGTATCCAAGCCAACAGTTATAACCCCTTCCTTTCCTGCTGATTCCTTTATATGTCACTCCTATACCAGCCCCTCTCCCACTCCACTCTACCTCCCAGTAACAGCGCCCAGTCAGACCCTCTCTACACAGCACCTGTCTCCTGTCCTCAAATCTCTCTGGGTGATCAGGATACGGCTGCTCCTCTCTGTCACGATCGTCTGAAGGAGGAGACCAATGCGCAGCGTTGCGAGTGAACATGATGACTTTATTAACTTAAAGCAACCACGAAGAAAACAACAAATGACGATACGTGAAGTTCTAAACTGAAATACGACTAACAGCAACAAAGAAACAATAACCCACAACACAAAGGAGAAAACACACAGAATATATATGGCTCCCAATCAGAGATAACGAGCCGACAGCTGACACTCGTTACCTCTGATTGGGAGTCATCGACCAATCACCACATGACACAAACAAAATGAAACTCACCCATCCCCAACACCACCAAATGAAATACACCCAAACACAAGAAAATGAACAACCCTGGCTCAATATAAACGTCCATAGAGCCAGAGTGTTACAGTACCCCCCCCTAAAGGTGCGAACTCCGGGCGCACCAACATCAGGACTAGGGGAGGGTCTGGGTGGGCGTCTGTCCATGGTGGCGGCTCTGGCCCCGGTCGTGATCCCCACCCCACCACAGTCACAACCTGCTTCGGTAGCCTCCTCCCAATGACCACCCTCCACCTAACCCCACCTGGACTAAGGGGCAACCCCGGACTAAGGGGCAGCATCGGCCTAAGGGGCAGCACCGGGATAAGGGGCAGCACCGGGATAAGGGGCAGCACCGGGACAAGGGGCAGCACCGGACTACGGGGCAGTACCGGACTAAAGGGCAGTACAGGACTAAGGGGCAGCACCGGGCTAAGGGGCAGTACCGGACTACGGGGCAGCACTGGGCTAAGGGGCGGCACCGGACTCAGGGGCAGCACCGGACTAAGGGGCAGCACCGGGCTAAAGGGCAGCACCGGACTAAGGGGCAGCACCGGACTAAGGGGCAGTACCGGACTACGGGGCAGCACCGGGCTAAGGGGCGGCACCGGACTCAGGGGCAGCACCGGACTAAGGGGCAGCACCGGGCTAAGGGGCAGCACCTGACTAGATGGCGGATCCTGGCTGGCTGGCTCTGGCGGATCCTGGCGGGACGGCTCTGGCGGATCCTGGCGGGACGTCTCTGGCGGATCCTGGCGGGACGGCTCTGGCGGATCCAGGCGGGACGGCTCTGGCGGATCCAGGCGGGACGGCTCTGGCGGAGCCTGGCTGGACGGCTCTGGCGGATCCTGGCTGGACGGCTCTGGCGGATCCTGGCTGGACGGCTCTGGCGGATCCTGGCTGGACGGCTCTGGCGGATCCTGGCTGGACGGCTCTGGCGGATCCTGGCTGGACGGCTCTGGCGGATCCTGGCGGGACGGCTCTGGCGGATCCTGGCGGGACGGCTCTGGCGGATCCAGGCTGGACGGCTCTGGCGGATCCTGGCGGGACGGCTCTGGCGGATCCTGGCTGGACGGCTCTGGCGGATCCTGGCTGGACGGCTCTGGCGGATCCTGGCTGGACGGCTCTGGCGGATCCTGGCTGGACGGCTCTGGCGGATCCTGGCTGGACGGCTCTGGCGGATCCTGGCTGGACGGCTCTGGCGGATCCTGGCTGGACGGCTCTGGCGGATCCTGGCTGGCTGACGGGTCTGGCTGCTCATGGCTGGCTGACGGATCTGGCTGCTCATGGCTGGCTGACGGATCTGGCTGCTCATGGCTGGCTGACGGATCTGGCTGCTCATGGCTGGCTGACGGATCTGGCTGCTCATGGCTGGCTGACGGATCTGGCTGCTCATGGCTGACTGACGGATCTGGCTGCTCATGGCTGGCTGACGGGTCTGGCTGCTCATGGCTGGCTGACGGATCTGGCTGCTCATGGCTGGCTGACGGATCTGGCTGCTCATGGCTGGCTGACGGGTCTGGCTGCTCATGGCTGGCTGACGGATCTGGCTGCTCATGGCTGACTGACGGATCTGGCTGCTCATGGCTGGCTGACGGACCTGGCTGCTCATGGCTGGCTGACGGGTCTGGCTGCTCATGGCTGGCTGACGGATCTGGCTGCTCATGGCTGACTGACGGATCTGGCTGCTCATGGCTGGCTGACGGACCTGGCTGCTCATGGCTGGCTGACGGGTCTGGCTGCTCATGGCTGGCTGACGGATCTGGCTGCTCATGGCTGGCTGACGGGTCTGGCTGCTCATGGCTGGCTGACGGGTCTGGCTGCTCATGGCTGGTTGACAGATCTGGCTGCTCATGGCTGGCTGATGGTGCTGGCTGGGAGGCTGGCGGTGGAGGCGGACCCCAGCCTCGGATAGCAGTCATCACCTCCAGCAAGGCGGCTCCCATCTGCAGGAGCTGCTCTTTCTGGTTCCGAACCTGAGCTTCCAGTCTAGTATGGGCTGCGTCGGCTCCTGCTGATTCCATAGCAGGTGTATGATTCTGTCTGGCGGAAGGCTCTAGCGGCTCCTGTCTGGCGGATGGCTCTGAAGGCTCATGGCAGACGGGCGGCTTTGCAGGCTCAGTACAGACGGGCAGTTCAGACGCCATAGGGCCGACGGGCAGTTCAGGCGCCGTTGGGCAGACGGCAGACTCTGGCCGACTGGTGACGCACCCCGTAGGATTCGTGCGTGGAGCAGGAACAGGCCGGGCTGGGCTGGCGACGCGCACCTTATCCCTGGTGCGAGTGGCCGGAACAGGCCGGGCCGGGCTGGCGACGCACATCGTGGACCTGGTGCGTGGAGTAGGAACAGACCGGTCCGTACCGGGAACACCCACCACTGGCCTTAACTGGGGATCAAGAACGGACCGGACCAGACTGGTAACACACTTCAGTCTCTCATGCCGTGCCACAACAACTTCCCTCCCTCTACTCGCCAATGGCTCCCGTAATCCGATAGCCTTCTCTCCAGCTCTACCTGTGGCAGCCTCCTGCTGCCCAGGCGCCCAAGCCATGTGCCCCCCCCCAAAAAATTTTTGGGGAGTAACCACGGGCTTCCAGCCTCGACTCCGCGCTTCCTCTTCATACCACCTCCTCTCGGCTGCAGCTGCCTCCAGCTCTTCACGAGGGCGGTGATATTCCTCCTCATACCACCTCCTCTCGGCTGCAGCTGCCTCCAGCTCTTCACGAGGGCGGTGATATTCCTCCGGTTGTGCCCAAGGACCCTTTCCAGCCCGAATCTCCTCCCATGTCCAAAAATCCTTAGGAGGCGTCCATAAATCCTGCGTAGGTAGGTCCTGTTGCCGCTTGTTACGCCGCTTGGTCCTCTTGTGGTGGGTTATTCTGTCACGATCGTCTGAAGGAGGAGACCAATGCGCAGCGTTGCGAGTGAACATGATGACTTTATTAACTTAAAGCAACCACGAAGAAAACAACAAATGACGATACGTGAAGTTCTAAACTGAAATACGACTAACAGCAACAAAGAAACAATAACCCACAACACAAAGGAGAAAACACACAGAATATATATGGCTCCCAATCAGAGATAACGAGCCGACAGCTGACACTCGTTACCTCTGATTGGGAGTCATCGACCAATCACCACATGACACAAACAAAATGAAACTCACCCATCCCCAACACCACCAAATGAAATACACCCAAACACAAGAAAATGAACAACCCTGGCTCAATATAAACGTCCATAGAGCCAGAGTGTTACACTCTCTCCTACGTGTCACCTTTCTGTTCTCCTCAGACAGAGAGAGGTGTCTGTTTACTGTGTTTAGGTCCAGTGTGAGATCACAGACATCTGATGGATGAAACCAGACACAATATTAGAAATCATCATCATTCACATTAGAATGTTAACTCACTTTTCACTAATTCATTTAATGTAGATGTTTCTAGGTATCAAAAGGAGAAGATAAGGTAACTTGAGACTTGTTGAATGATCATATGTTATACTGTATGGTAATATAAAACACACTTATTCCCATTAATTACACACACACACACACACACACACACACACACATACACAGACACACACATTGTCAAAGCAACTCTTTGTAAACTTTGGTGTCCCTGATTTGTGCTTCTGTAGAACTACAGCTG
>NW_028165213.1:0-35000 GCF_964263955.1 Coregonus lavaretus | reverse complement strand
TCATCCTCGTCTTCATCTTTTAGGCTAAGGTGCAGTACACGGCTGTAAACAGAAAAGTCAGTCATTAATCCTCATCTCCGTCTTCTTCCTGCGTACTAAAACCACCAAAGTCCTCATCTTCAGTGTCGGAAATGAACAGGCTCAGGGTGGCTTCGTCAGCCACTCTCCTCTCTCCTTCGTTGACGCTCTCAAAACCAACGAACTCCTCTTCGTCACTGACGGAATCGAACAACCTCTGAAGGGCCTTTGCTGTGGCGGCGTCCTCCTCTTCATCACGCAGCAGTCCAGCCTTTCGGAACCCGTTAATGATCGTGGATGTTTTGCCACTCCTCCACACTATCAGGATCCACTCGCAAACTTGAGCGAAAGTTGCTTTTCGCATGCGACCAGTTTTGGTGAATGATTTATCGCCGCTAGTCATCCACGCCTCCCACTGAACGCGTAGTGCCACTTTGAACGCACGATTGACACTGATGTCGAGTGGCTGCAGATGCTTCGTTGTTCCCCCAGGAATCACAGCTGGAATCGAGTTTGTGCTCTTGATGGCTGCTTTCACATAATCCGTTATATGGGCCCTCATGCTGTCCAAAACGAGCAAAGCTTTTTTTGGGCGAAAGAATCCTCCAGGGCGCTTGATGTAGCACTCATTCAGCCACTCATTCAACCACTCATTCAGCCATTCATTCAGCCACTCATTCAGCCACTCATTCAGCCACTCATTCAGCCACTCATTCATTACGCTTTCCATCATCCACCCTTTCTTGTTGACTTTAAAAGGAGATGCCATTCAATATTTTCTATTTTCATTTCGGTGGCGACTGTTTCAGCTTTCAGTCGGATCTGCACGGTGGAAACACCTCGGCCGTCTGCTCTCTGTGTGTTCACCCAATCTTCAAGAAAGTCTTCAAGTTCGGGCCATCTGCTTTTATTACCTCTGAAAGCTTTTTTTGACTTTTTGCATTGAGACAGTTCTTCCCGCTGGCGTCTCCAACGTCTCACCATTGACTCATTGATGCCAAGGCTACGTGCAGCAGCTCTATTTCCTTCTTTTACAGCCAGATTGACTGCCTTTAACTTAAAAGCTGCATCATATGCATTTCTACGTTTGTTTTCCATAATGAGGGTTTGTGCATGAAAACTTCCTTTGCACAAACTGTCTTGCTCTCGTTCTGTCTCTCGTTCAGTCTCTCGTACCACTCTCGGTTCCACTTTTACTTTTGCGCGCTACCTGTCTCACTCTTTTCCGGCCTCCAGCTTTTCCTGCTGGAGCCCGCCGCTTAAAGGTGGGGGGCGCGGACCGGTCATAGAGCCCATAGAGTTAAAGTTGGTAGACTGTAACCTGTAAAATCCATAGATTTAGGATGTCTTCTAGTGGCCGTTAGCTGTAAAAATCCATACATTAGCCGCACCGTTATATAAGCCGCAGGGGTCGAAAAATTGGAAAAAAGGCGCGGCTTATAGTCCGAAAATTACGGTAGATTGTATTGAGTATACAGTCCACACCATATCTATTTTGACAGTGAAGCTAACATTTTAAATGTGGCTCTATACTCCAGCATTTTGGATTTGAGATCAAATGTTTCATATGAGGTGACAGTATATAATGTCACCTTTTATTTGAGGGTATTTGAATACATATCTGTTTCACCATTTAGAAATGAAAGCACTTTATGTATCTAGTCCCCCACTTTTGAAGAAGTCATAAGTATTTTGATAAATTCACTCATAGTGTATTAAAGTAGTCAAAAGTTTAGTATTTGGTCCCAAACTCGTTGGTTGCATTTGCAGTTTGTTTTGGTTGTGTTTTGGGTTATGTTTTGCCCGATAGTAACTGAATGGTGGATGATGACTGGAGTAATTTTCTGTCTAAGTGAGTAGATAACATGTTTCTAAACACTACTAACTGAATCCTGATGATGCCATGATTTAGAAAAATCATGAATGAATCATGAATAATAATGAGTGAGAAAGTTACAGAGGCTACAACAAAACATGCTAACCTCTCACCATTACCAATAACAGAGGGGGTATGATCCTTGTTCCTCTGTAACTTTCTCATTCATCATCATTCACGATTCATTCATGATTATTCATAATCATGGTAGCATCCACATGAATGTAGAAGTGTTCAGAAACATCTTCTATTCTTACTGACAATACATGTGAAGTGACTCCAAAATGACAGGACATTATTCACCATTCAGTTTCTATTGGGAAAAACATAATCTAAAACACAACCAAGACAAACTGCAAATGCACTCAACAAGTTTGTAGAATCACAGGCTTGATGTAATCACTGCAGGTAAGGAATATGGGACCAAATACTAAACTTATGACTACTTTAATACAATATAAGTGACTATGTACAAATTATTACGACTTTTTCAAATGGGAGAACTAGATACATAAAGTGCTTTCATTTCAAAACAGTAACACAGATATGTATGAATACCCTCAAATAAAAGGTGACATTCTGTACTGTCACCTAATATGAAACATTATATCTCAAATCCAAGATGCTGGAGCATAGCACCAAATTTAAAACGGTAAACTTCACTGTCCAAACACATATGGTGTGGACTATGTGTGCCTGGTAAACACATGTGGATCTGGTGAACAGTTATCACTTGTTGACCAACTACAGGAATACTGACCTCAGAGTCTCCAGTTTACAGTGGAGATTCCCCAGTCCAGCAGAGAGCAGCTTCACTCCTGAATCCTTCAGGTCATTGTTACTCAGATCCAGCTCTCTCAGGTGTGAGGGGTTTGACTTCAGAGCTGAGACCAGAGAAGAACAGCCTTCCTCTGTGACTAGACAGCCTGACAGCCTGCAAAAGTACAATCATATTAAAACCACACTGCAATTCTTTGGTGGTGAAAATATTTTTTTTTAACATTTTCAGATACATCAGAGTCCTGAAACCTGCCATATCTATTCATATATGTATATATACACACTACTACTAGTCGAGAGTTTGGACACACCTACACATTCAAGGGGTTTTCTTTATTTTTACTATTTTTGACATTGTAGAATAATAGTGAAGACATCAAAACTATGAAATAACACATATGGAATCATGTAGTAACCAAAAAAGTGTTTAACAAATCAAAATATATTTTAGATTTTAGATTCTTCAAATAGCCACCCTTTCCCTTGATGACAGCTTTGAACACTCTTGCCATTCTCTCAACCAGCTTCATGAGGTAGTCACCTGGAATGCATTTCAATTAACAGGTGTGCCTTCTTAAAAGTTAATTTGTGGAATTTCTTTCCTTCTTAATGCGTTTGAGCCAATCAGTTGTGTTGTGACAAGGTAGGAGGGGGGGGGGGGGGGGGGGGTATACAGAAGATAGCCCTATTTGGTAAAAGACCAAGTCCATTTATGGCAAGAACTGCTCAAATAAGCTACGAGAAAAGACAGTCCATCATTACTTTAAGACATGACGGTCAGTCAATACGGAACATTTCAACAACTTTTAAAGTTTCTTCAAGTGCAGTCGTTAAAAATATCAAGCACTATGATGAAACGTGCTCTCATGAGGACCGCCACAGGAATGGAAGGCCCAAAGTTACCTCTGCTGCAGAGGATAAGTTCATCAGAGTTACCAGCCTCAGAAATTGCAGCCCAAATACATTCTTCACAGAGTTCAAGTCACAGACACAGCTCAACATCAACTGTTCAGAGGTGACTGTGTGAATCAGGCTTTCATGGTCGAATTGCTGCAAAGAAATCACTACTAAAGGACCCCAATAATAAAAAGAGACTTGCTTGGGCCAAGAATCACGAGCAATGGACATTAGACCGGTGGACATTTGTCCTTTGGCCTGGAGTCCAAATTTGAGATTTTTGGTTCCAACCGCCGTGTCTTTGTGAGAAGCGGTGTGGGTGAACGGATGATCTCGGCATGTGTAGTTCCCACCGTAAAGCATGGAGGAGGAGGTGTTATGGTGTGGGGGTGCTTTGCTGGTGACACTGTCTGTGATTTATTTAGAATTCAAGGCACACTTAACCAGCATGGCTACCACAGCATTCTGCAGCGATACGCCATCCCATCTGGTTTGGGCTTAGTGGGACTATCATTGGTTTTTCAGCAGGACAATTACCCAACACACTTCCAGACTGTGTAAGGAGAGGGATTGAGTGCTGCATCAGATGACCTGGCCTCCATAATCACCCGAACTCAACCCAATTGAGATGGTTTGGGATGAGTCGGACAGCAGAGTGAAGGAAAAGCAGCCAACAAGTTCTCAGCATAGGTGGGAACTCCTTCAAGACTGTTGGAAAAAGCATTCCAGGTGAAGCTGGTTGAGAGAATGCCAAGAGTGTGCAAAACTGTCATCAAGACAAAGGGTGGCTATTTGAAGAATTTCAAATATAAAATATATTTTCATTTGTTTAACACTTTTTTGGTTACTACGTGATTCCATATTTGTTATTCCATAGTTTTGATGTCTTCACTATTATTCTACAATGGAAAAAATTAAGACAAACCCTTGAATGAGTAGGTGTGTCCAAACTTTTGACTGGTACTGTATATACATGAATTAATGTATCATTATTAACAGTAGATAACATGTTTCTAAACACTACTAAATTAATTATTGTGTGTGTGTGTGTGTCCAATGAGTGTGTGTTCATTGAGTGATACAGGAATACTGACCTCAGAGTCTCCAGTTTACAGTGGGGATTCCCCAGGACAGCAGAGAGCAGCTTCACTCCTGTATCCTTCATGACATTGTTACTCAGATCCAGCTCTCTCAGGTGTGAGGGGTTTGACTTCAGAGCTGAGGCCAGAGAAGCACAGCCTTTCTCTGTGAGTCCACAGAATGACAGCCTGCAAAGACATCATCATGATTTCACAAACACACTGTTAATTTAACACCAGTAGTGTAGAAGGACAATGGCAGATGCATTTGGTTTATTCTCTTAAACAACATATAGATTAATCTTCCGTCTCCTAGAATTGTATGGTCATATTGTTATACTAATGTGAACATCAATGCATTGATTCAGTAAGTTTTTCAATATAATATAATATATTACATACATATTATAATATATATTTTTCTCTAAACTGAATATTTCTTCCTGATGATTAGTACTTAAATGTCATTTTATGTACTCACAGAGCAGCTCTGGAGGCTTTGACCACTGGCAGCAGCCTCAGAAGACCTTCCTCTGATCTGGAGTATTTATTCGGGTCAAACACATCCAGCTCCTTTTCTGAAGTCAGCAACACAAAGACCAGAGCTGACCACTGTGCAGGTGACAGTTCTTCTTCTGAGAGACTTCCTGATCTCAGGTATCTTTGGATCTCCTCCACTAGAGAATGGTCATTCAGTTCATTCAGACAGTGGAACAGATTGATGCACCTCTCTGGAGAGGGATTCTCCCTGATCTTCTCCCTGATGTACTTGACTGTTTCTTCATGGCTCTGTGAGCTGCTTCTTGTCTTTGTCAGTAGACCTCGTAAGTGCTTCTGATTGGACTCCAGTGAGAGGCCCAGAAGGAAGCGGAGGAACAGGTCCAGGTTTCCTGTCTCACTTTGTAAGGCTTTATCCACAGCACTCTTGTAGACAGTAACTTTACGCTTGTGTCTGATCCTCACAGAAAAGTGGCTGGCCGTTGATTGAGATTCATCCATTAGATTCTCATTGTTGTTGATGCATGAGAGGAACACATATACAGCAGCCAGAAACTCCTGAATGCTCAGATGCACAAAGCAGTACACCTTGTCCTGGTACAGCCCACATTCCTCTTTAAAGAGCTGTGTGCACAATCCTGAGTACACTGAGGCTTCTTTGACATCAATGCCAGCCTCTTTCAGGTCTTCTTCATAGAAAATCAGATTGCCCTTCATAAGCTGTTGAAAAGCCAGTTTTCCCAGTGACAGAATGCTCTCTTTATTCCAGTGTGGACCTGTCTCTTCTTTCCCAAGATACTTTTCATTCTTCTGTTTGGTATGAAACTCCACAAGGTGTGAGTACATCTCAGTCAGAGTCTTGGGCATCTCTTCTCTCTTATGTTTCAGCATGTGTTCAAGGACTATTGCAGAAATCCAACAGAAGACTGGAATGTGGCACATGATGTGGAGGCTCCTTGATGTCTTTATGTGTGAGATGATTCTGCTGGCCAGGTCCTCATCACTGAATCTCTTCCTGAAGTACTCCTCCTTCTGTGGGTCATTGAACCCTCGTACCTCTGTCACCTGGTCAACACACCCTGAAGGGATCTTATTGGCTGCTGCAGGTCGGGTAGTTATCCAGAGGAGAGCAGAGTGAAGCAGATTTCCCTTGATGAGATTTGTCAGCAGAACATCCACTGAGGTTGACTCAGTGACGTCACAACAGATCTTGTTCTTCTGGAAGTCTAGGGGCAGTCGGCACTCATCCAGACCATCAAAGATGAACAGAACTTTGTACTTGTCGTAGTTGGAGATTCTTGATTCTTTGGTTTCCATTGAGAAGTGATTGAGAAGTTCAATCAAAGTGTGTTTTTCCTTTTTCATCAAATTCAGCTCCCGGAAAGGGAATGAAAATACAAATTGGACATCCTGATTTGCTTTTCCTTCAGCCCAGTCCAGAATGAACTTCTGCACAGAGACTGTTTTTCCAATGCCAGCGACTCCCTTTGTCAGCACAGTTCTGATAAGTTTGTCTTGTCCAGTTAAGGGTTTGAAGATGTCGTTACATTTGATTGCAGTCTCTGGTCTTGCTTGTTTCCTGGTTGTTGTCTCAATCTGTCTCAGCTCATGTTCATTATTGACCTCTCCTGTTCCACCCTCTGTGATGTAGAGCTCTGTGTAGATCTTATTGAGAAGTGTTGGGTTTCCTTGTTTAGCGATCCCCTCAAATACACATTGAAACTTCTTCTTTAGATTAGATTTGAGTTCACGTTGAAGAATCACAGCACGCTCATCTGAATCTAGAAATAACACAGAACATATTAATATTACGTCTGTTTTAATGCCTACAGTATTCTAGGACTGTTATAACATTTTAAATGATAATACTTTATTCTCTTAACTGACTGTATAAATGTGTAAATGTTTTCATAATGCATTACAGACTGGTGTGACTGATTATATTATTATGATCTTTCTCTCTCTCTCTCTCTCTCTCTCTCTCTCTCTCTCTCTCTCTCTCTCTCTCTCTCTCTCTCTCTCTCTCTCTCTCTCTCAACACAACACAACACAACACAACACATCCCTGCTGCTACTTGATGAGGTCACTAGGTGTTGTGTTAAGGCTGCTACAATATCACTGAGTTACACAGCTACTTTAGCTGTACTTTATCTACAGCTTTTAAATGTTCTAAAACAGCATTCAACACGAGGCAGACAGCTCTTACTTTTCTCCAGTGTGTCAGCAAGCTCCTTCTGGTTCATTTTCCTCAGGACGTGCAGTGTGATCTTCAGAGCCCCCTCTCTGGCACTGCTCTCCTGCTTCTCATCTTCAGCATCCACCACTTCCTTATCCTGCTTCTGACTCTCAAAGCCTTCTGGGAGTTCTGGACTAAGAATCCTCTTGAACATCTTCAGCTCGTTCTTCACATATGTCATAATATTCTCTTCAAGCAACTGAAATAAATCAAGTAAATAAGTTAAGCAAGAGACTAAATGCTTTCTCATTAACACATGAATGAATGATTGACAGATCAACTTTACTTGATGTAAACAAAAACAAATGTACATAACAGGACCACATACACTGAATATGGAGGCCAGGTCTGTTTGATGACTCTGGGAAGACTGACCACTGAGAATCTCTGACTCTGATCTCTCCTGTTGGTTTCTGTGGACAAAACATGAGATTACATCTCCTCATCCAGGGAGTGCACACACACACACACACACACACACACACACACACACACACACACACACACACACACACACACACACACACACACACACACACACACACACACACACACACACACACACACACACACACACACACACACACACAGGGAGGGAATGTTGTGTTAGTTTAATATTGTTTCAGGACTATGAAAATGGATAAAAGGATTAGCCTATGGATTATGAAAACAACAAAAATAAATGGTAAAATGACTAGAGACAGTGTTGTTTAACTCACTGACCATGACCCATGAGTTCTTCTTACCTTTGTTCACTAGAAAAGTCTCCCTCTCTAAAGTTTAGAGGTTGATTCATAGACCGGTCACTCTTCATGGACACACAGCTGGGTACAGGGGAGGCTGGTCTCTCCTGCTTGATTGGGCTTCAACACAACAGAGACAAACATTACGTCTCTCATATACTCTGAGCTCAGATGGGGGAACATATGAAGAGTTTCATTCTAAAACGCAATTTTCAGAAATGTTGGTAAATTAGCTTATATTCTTTAAAGAAATTATGAAAGAGATTGGTGTGTTTTTTCACTATCTAATCATGGCATGGGGTTGTTCAATGACAGACATGTATTTGTTTAAAATCTATCACTTGATGGTTTCATTTCAGAGACAAATAATGTGTTTCTTTTGTAAAATGCTATATATCTGCCTCACTCTCAGAGAAATCAGAAGTATTGCTAGGTTTTACACAGTAATAAATGTAACAAATAACCACATTTGTAATAAAGTACTGTACACATGTACAACATTCAATACAGTAATATGAGATCTGTATGTAAAACATTTACATTTTACATTTTAGTCATTTAGCAGATGTTCTTATCCAGGACTGGTTTCCCAAAAGCATCTTAAGGCTAAGTTCATTGTTAGAATCTTCCTATTAGCATCATAGATGCTTTTTTGCCCTTCCGCATGACTTTATACACAGAAGATCTCTAGTAAACATAGAATCACATGGTTTATCCGTCTCTTTGTGACCGCAGATAAATTCAGAACAAAGTTGAGTACAAATACAAAGTTGCAAATGTCTTTGCAATTGATTCAAACAAGGGACGTATACAAATTTGTTTCAAATGAACACCAAGATGACTGCATTAAAATATAAACAGTAGGCTATAGGCCTATTTCAATCAAATTGAAATACATTTAATGTTCAATCAATTGAGTTCTATTTTTCTACTTGTAGACTACGGTCTGTAATTTGTCTCAATATATTTCATGATGTGTAGCCTAACATGTGCCCAATGATGTGCCAAATCTGTGATTTAGAATTAGCAGCCTCAATATTTGCAGCTGTAGGTGGTTATATCTCTCTAGGAGCTAATCTGTCATCAGTATCGTGAACTAATTATATGGAAAAATTTGAATGGGGAAAACTGATCCGAGTGCAGCGCTCCCCTTCTTTCGATCCTATCAGTATCGATACATGCTCCACCGGACGTGATACCTTGCTACTCATCCAGTTTTTGCTGGTCTGCCTGCCGATATGAAACTCTGACCTGTTCACCGGACGTGCGACCTTGTCCCGAACCTGCTGTTTCGACCCTCTCTCTCTCTCCCTCTCCTTCTCTCTCTCTACAACACCTGCTGTCTTGACCTCTGAATGCTCGGCTATGAAAAGCCAACTGACATTTACTCCTGAGGTGCTAACGTGTTGCACCCTCAATAACCACAGTGATTATTATTTGACCCTGCTGGTCATCTATGAACATTTGAAAATCTTGAAGAACGATCTGTACTTAATGGCCATATCCTCTTATAATCTCCTCCCAGCACAGCCAGAAGAGGACTGGCCACCCCTCAGAGCCTGGTTCCTCTCTAGGTTTCTTCCTAGGTTCCTGCCTTTCTAGGGAGTTTTTCCTAGCCACCGTGCTTCTACATCTGCATTGCTTGCTCTTTGGGGTTTTAGACTGGGTTTCTATATAAGCACTTTGTGACAACTGCTGATGTACAAAATGTCTTCTGGGAACGCATATGAAGCAAACCAGGCCAGGGTTTGGGGTTTGAGAAGTCAATGAGAGGTAAAAATCACTTCCTTAATTGTTCATTTTGAAAATGTTCTGTCTTAAGTAGTTAAACAAACGGACACATTTTCATGTTAGTCAAAAACAACTTTTTATCGAAGGAGTGCCTTTGATTTGACATCCAGCACATGTGCAGTTCGGCACAAGACGACCATTAGACTCAATGACGTATTTCTGCGCATGAGCTTCAAATCAAATCAAATTGTATTTCTCACATGCGCCGAATACAACAGTGGTACACTTTACCGTGAAATGCTTACTTACGAGCCCTTTCCCAACAATGCAGAGTTAAAAAGTCACAAATATTAGCTAAATAAAAAAAGGAAATAGTAACATAATAAAATAACAATAATGAGGCTATAAGGAGTACCAGTACTGAGTCAATGTGCAGGGGTACCAGGTAGTTGAGGTAATAACTAGACTATATATAAGGAGTACCAGTACTGAGTCAATGTGCAGGGTACCAGGTAGTTGAGGTAATAACTAGACTATATACAAGGAGTACCAGTACTGAGTCAATGTGCAGGGTACCAGGTAGTTGAGGTAATAACTAGACTATATACAAGGAGTACCAGTACTGAGTCAATGTGCAGGGGTACCAGGAAGTTGAGGTAATAACTAGACTATATACAAGGAGTACCAGTACTGAGTCAATGTGCAGGGGTACCAGGTAGTTGAGGTAATAACTAGACTATATACAAGGAGTACCAGTACTGAGTCAATGTGCAGGGGTACCAGGTAGTTGAGGTAATAACTAGACTATATACAAGGAGTACCAGTACTGAGTCAATGTGCAGGGGTACCAGGTAGTTGATGTAATAACTAGACTATATACAAGGAGTACCAGTACTGAGTCAATGTGCAGGGTACCAGGTAGTTGAGGTAATAACTAGACTATATACAAGGAGTACCAGTACTGAGTCAATGTGCAGGGGTACCAGGTAGTTGAGGTAATAACTAGACTATATACAAGGAGTACCAGTACTGAATCAATGTCCAGGGGTACCAGGTAGTTGAGGTAATAACTAGACTCTATACAAGGAGTACCAGTACTGAGTCAATGTGCAGGGGTACCAGGTAGTTGATGTAATAACTAGACTATATACAAGGAGTACCAGTATTGAGTCAATGTGCAGGGTACCAGGTAGTTGAGGTAATAACTAGACTATATACAAGGAGTACCAGTACTGAGTCAATGTGCAAGGGTACCAGGAAGTTGAGGTAAAAACTAGACTATATACAAGGAGTACCAGTACTGAGTCAATGTGCAGGGGTACCAGGTAGTTGAGGTAAAAACTAGACTATATACAAGGAGTACCAGTACTGAGTCAATGTGCAGGGTACCAGGTAGTTGAGGTAATAACTAGACTATATACCAGGAGTACCAGTACTGAGTCAATGTGCAGGGTACCAGGTAGTTGAGGTAATAACTAGACTATATACAAGGAGTACCAGTACTGAGTCAATGTGCAGGGGTACCAGGAAGTTGAGGTAATAACTAGACTATATCCAAGGAGTACCAGTACTGAGTCAATGTGCAGGGTACCAGGTAGTTGATGTAATAACTAGACTATATACAAGGAGTACCAGTACTGAGTCAATGTCCAGGGGTACCAGGTAGTTGAGGTAATAACTAGAATATATACAAGGAGTACCAGTACTGAATCAATGTGCAGGGTACCAGGTAGTTGAGGTAATAACTAGACTATATACAAGGAGTACCAGTACTGAGTCAATGTGCAGGGGTACCAGGTAGTTGATGTAATAACTAGACTATATACAAGGAGTACCAGTACTGAGTCAACGTGCAGGGTACCAGGTAGTTGAGGTAGTAATGAGCCTATAAGGAGTACCAGTACTGAGTCAATGTGCAGGGGTACCAGGTAGTTGAGGTAATAACTAGACTATATACAAGGAGTACCAGTACTGAGTCAATGTGCAGGGGTACCAGGTAGTTGAGGTAATAACTAGACTATATACAAGGAGTACCAGTACTGAGTCAATGTGCAGGGGTACCAGGTAGTTGATGTAATAACTAGACTATATACAAGGAGTACCAGTACTGAGTCAATGTGCAGGGGTACCAGGTAGTTGATGTAATAACTAGACTATATACAAGGAGTACCAGTACTGAGTCAATGTGCAGGGTACCAGGTAGTTGAGGTAATAACTAGACTATATATAAGGAGTACCAGTACTGAGTCAATGTGCAGGGTACCAGGTAGTTGAGGTAATAAATAGACTATATACAAGGAGTACCAGTACTGAGTCAATGTGCAGGGTACCAGGTAGTTGAGGTAATAACTAGACTATATACAAGGAGTACCAGTACTGAGTCAATGTGCAGGGGTACCAGGAAGTTGAGGTAATAACTAGACTATATACAAGGAGTACCAGTACTGAGTCAATGTGCAGGGGTACCAGGTAGTTGAGGTAATAACTAGACTATATACAAGGAGTAACAGTACTGAGTCAATGTGCAGGGGTACCAGGTAGTTGAGGTAATAACTAGACTATATACAAGGAGTACCAGTACTGAGTCAATGTGCAGGGGTACCAGGTAGTTGATGTAATAACTAGACTATATACAAGGAGTACCAGTACTGAGTCAATGTGCAGGGTACCAGGTAGTTGAGGTAATAACTAGACTATATACAAGGAGTACCAGTACTGAGTCAGTGTGCAGGGGTACCAGATAGTTGAGATAATAACTAGACTATATACAAGGAGTACCAGTACTGAGTCAATGTACAGGGGTACCAGGTAGTTGAGGTAATAACTAGACTATATACAAGGAGTACCAGTACTCAGTCAATGTGCAGGGGTACCAGGTAGTTGAGGTAATACTAGACTATATACAAGGAGTACCAGTACTGAGTCAATGTCCAGTGTACCAGGTAGTTGAGGTAATAACTAGACTATATACAAGGAGTACCATTACTGAGTCAATGTGCAGGGGTACAAGGTAGTTGAGGTAATAACTAGACTATATACAAGGAGTACCAGTACTGAGTCAATGTGCAGGGGTACCAGGTAGTTGATGTAATAACTAGACTATATACAAGGAGTACCAGTACTGAGTCAATGTGCAGGGGTACCAGGAAGTTGAGGTAATAACTAGACTATATACAAGGAGTACCAGTACTGAGTCAATGTGCAGGGGTACCAGGTAGTTGAGGTAATAACTAGACTATATACAAGGAGTACCAGTACTGAGTCAATGTGCAGGGTACCAGGTAGTTGAGGTAATAACTAGACTATATACCAGGAGTACCAGTACTGAGTCAATGTGCAGGGTACAAGGTAGTTGATGTAATAACTAGACTATATACAAGGAGTACCAGTACTGAGTCAATGTGCAGGGGTACCAGGTAGTTGATGTAATAACTAGACTATATACAAGGAGTACCAGTACTGAGTCAATGTGCAGGGGTACCAGGTAGTTGATGTAATAACTAGACTATATACAAGGAGTACCAGTACTGAGTCAATGTGCAGGGTACCAGGTAGTTGAGGTAATAACTAGACTATATACAAGGAGTACCAGTACTGAGTCAATGTGCAGGGTACCAGGTAGTTGAGGTAATAACTAGACTATATACAAGGAGTACCAGTACTGAGTCAATGTGCAGGGTACCAGGTAATTGAGGTAATAACTAGACTATATACAAGGAGTACCAGTACTGAGTCAATGTGCAGGGTACCAGGTAGTTGAGGTAATAACTAGACTATATACAAGGAGTACCAGTACTGAGTCAATGTGCAGGGGTACCAGGTAGTTGAGGTAATAACTAGACTATATATAAGGAGTACCAGTACTGAGTCAATGTGCAGGGGTACCAGGTAGTTGATGTAATAACTAGACTATATATAAGGAGTACCAGTACTGAGTCAATGTGCAGGGGTACCAGGTAGTTGAGGTAATAACTAGACTATATACAAGGAGTACCAGTACTGAGTCAACGTGCAGGGGTACCAGGTAGTTGAGGTAATAACTAGACTATATACAAGGAGTACCAGTACTGAGTCAATGTGCAGGGGTACCAGGTAGTTGAGGTAATAACTAGACTATATACAAGGAGTACCAGTACTGAGTCAATGTGCAGGGTACCAGGTAGTTGAGGTAATAACTAGACTATATACCAGGAGTACCAGTACTGAGTCAATGTGCAGGGTACCAGGTAGTTGAGGTAATAACTAGACTATATACAAGGAGTACCAGTACTGAGTCAATGTGCAGGGGTACCAGGAAGTTGAGGTAATAACTAGACTATATCCAAGGAGTACCAGTACTGAGTCAATGTGCAGGGTACCAGGTAGTTGATGTAATAACTAGACTATATACAAGGAGTACCAGTACTGAGTCAATGTCCAGGGGTACCAGGTAGTTGAGGTAATAACTAGAATATATACAAGGAGTACCAGTACTGAATCAATGTGCAGGGTACCAGGTAGTTGAGGTAATAACTAGACTATATACAAGGAGTACCAGTACTGAGTCAATGTGCAGGGGTACCAGGTAGTTGATGTAATAACTAGACTATATACAAGGAGTACCAGTATTGAGTCAATGTGCAGGGTACCAGGTAGTTGAGGTAATAACTAGACTATATACAAGGAGTACCAGTACTGAGTCAATGTGCAAGGGTACCAGGAAGTTGAGGTAAAAACTAGACTATATACAAGGAGTACCAGTACTGAGTCAATGTGCAGGGGTACCAGGTAGTTGAGGTAATAACTAGACTATATACAAGGAGTACCAGTACTGAGTCAATGTGCAGGGTACCAGGTAGTTGAGGTAATAACTAGACTATATACCAGGAGTACCAGTACTGAGTCAATGTGCAGGGTACCAGGTAGTTGAGGTAATAACTAGACTATATACAAGGAGTACCAGTACTGAGTCAATGTGCAGGGGTACCAGGAAGTTGAGGTAATAACTAGACTATATCCAAGGAGTACCAGTACTGAGTCAATGTGCAGGGTACCAGGTAGTTGATGTAATAACTAGACTATATACAAGGAGTACCAGTACTGAGTCAATGTCCAGGGGTACCAGGTAGTTGAGGTAATAACTAGAATATATACAAGGAGTACCAGTACTGAATCAATGTGCAGGGTACCAGGTAGTTGAGGTAATAACTAGACTATATACAAGGAGTACCAGTACTGAGTCAATGTGCAGGGGTACCAGGTAGTTGATGTAATAACTAGACTATATACAAGGAGTACCAGTACTGAGTCAACGTGCAGGGTACCAGGTAGTTGAGGTAGTAATGAGCCTATAAGGAGTACCAGTACTGAGTCAATGTGCAGGGGTACCAGGTAGTTGAGGTAATAACTAGACTATATACAAGGAGTACCAGTACTGAGTCAATGTGCAGGGGTACCAGGTAGTTGAGGTAATAACTAGACTATATACAAGGAGTACCAGTACTGAGTCAATGTGCAGGGGTACCAGGTAGTTGATGTAATAACTAGACTATATACAAGGAGTACCAGTACTGAGTCAATGTGCAGGGGTACCAGGTAGTTGATGTAATAACTAGACTATATACAAGGAGTACCAGTACTGAGTCAATGTGCAGGGTACCAGGTAGTTGAGGTAATAACTAGACTATATATAAGGAGTACCAGTACTGAGTCAATGTGCAGGGTACCAGGTAGTTGAGGTAATAAATAGACTATATACAAGGAGTACCAGTACTGAGTCAATGTGCAGGGTACCAGGTAGTTGAGGTAATAACTAGACTATATACAAGGAGTACCAGTACTGAGTCAATGTGCAGGGGTACCAGGAAGTTGAGGTAATAACTAGACTATATACAAGGAGTACCAGTACTGAGTCAATGTGCAGGGGTACCAGGTAGTTGAGGTAATAACTAGACTATATACAAGGAGTAACAGTACTGAGTCAATGTGCAGGGGTACCAGGTAGTTGAGGTAATAACTAGACTATATACAAGGAGTACCAGTACTGAGTCAATGTGCAGGGGTACCAGGTAGTTGATGTAATAACTAGACTATATACAAGGAGTACCAGTACTGAGTCAATGTGCAGGGTACCAGGTAGTTGAGGTAATAACTAGACTATATACAAGGAGTACCAGTACTGAGTCAATGTGCAGGGGTACCAGATAGTTGAGATAATAACTAGACTATATACAAGGAGTACCAGTACTGAGTCAATGTACAGGGGTACCAGGTAGTTGAGGTAATAACTAGACTATATACAAGGAGTACCAGTACTCAGTCAATGTGCAGGGGTACCAGGTAGTTGAGGTAATACTAGACTATATACAAGGAGTACCAGTACTGAGTCAATGTCCAGTGTACCAGGTAGTTGAGGTAATAACTAGACTATATACAAGGAGTACCATTACTGAGTCAATGTGCAGGGGTACAAGGTAGTTGAGGTAATAACTAGACTATATACAAGGAGTACCAGTACTGAGTCAATGTGCAGGGGTACCAGGTAGTTGATGTAATAACTAGACTATATACAAGGAGTACCAGTACTGAGTCAATGTGCAGGGGTACCAGGAAGTTGAGGTAATAACTAGACTATATACAAGGAGTACCAGTACTGAGTCAATGTGCAGGGGTACCAGGTAGTTGAGGTAATAACTAGACTATATACAAGGAGTACCAGTACTGAGTCAATGTGCAGGGTACCAGGTAGTTGAGGTAATAACTAGACTATATACCAGGAGTACCAGTACTGAGTCAATGTGCAGGGTACCAGGTAGTTGATGTAATAACTAGACTATATACAAGGAGTACCAGTACTGAGTCAATGTGCAGGGGTACCAGGTAGTTGATGTAATAACTAGACTATATACAAGGAGTACCAGTACTGAGTCAATGTGCAGGGGTACCAGGTAGTTGATGTAATAACTAGACTATATACAAGGAGTACCAGTACTGAGTCAATGTGCAGGGTACCAGGTAGTTGAGGTAATAACTAGACTATATACAAGGAGTACCAGTACTGAGTCAATGTGCAGGGTACCAGGTAGTTGAGGTAATAACTAGACTATATACAAGGAGTACCAGTACTGAGTCAATGTGCAGGGTACCAGGTAATTGAGGTAATAACTAGACTATATACAAGGAGTACCAGTACTGAGTCAATGTGCAGGGTACCAGGTAGTTGAGGTAATAACTAGACTATATACAAGGAGTACCAGTACTGAGTCAATGTGCAGGGGTACCAGGTAGTTGAGGTAATAACTAGACTATATATAAGGAGTACCAGTACTGAGTCAATGTGCAGGGGTACCAGGTAGTTGATGTAATAACTAGACTATATATAAGGAGTACCAGTACTGAGTCAATGTGCAGGGGTACCAGGTAGTTGAGGTAATAACTAGACTATATACAAGGAGTACCAGTACTGAGTCAACGTGCAGGGGTACCAGGTAGTTGAGGTAATAACTAGACTATATACAAGGAGTACCAGTACTGAGTCAATGTGCAGGGGTACCAGGTAGTTGAGGTAATAACTAGACTATATACAAGGAGTACCAGTACTGAGTCAATGTGCAGGGTACCAGGTAGTTGAGGTAATAACTAGACTATATACCAGGAGTACCAGTACTGAGTCAATGTGCAGGGTACCAGGTAGTTGAGGTAATAACTAGACTATATACAAGGAGTACCAGTACTGAGTCAATGTGCAGGGGTACCAGGAAGTTGAGGTAATAACTAGACTATATCCAAGGAGTACCAGTACTGAGTCAATGTGCAGGGTACCAGGTAGTTGATGTAATAACTAGACTATATACAAGGAGTACCAGTACTGAGTCAATGTCCAGGGGTACCAGGTAGTTGAGGTAATAACTAGAATATATACAAGGAGTACCAGTACTGAATCAATGTGCAGGGTACCAGGTAGTTGAGGTAATAACTAGACTATATACAAGGAGTACCAGTACTGAGTCAATGTGCAGGGGTACCAGGTAGTTGATGTAATAACTAGACTATATACAAGGAGTACCAGTACTGAGTCAACGTGCAGGGTACCAGGTAGTTGAGGTAGTAATGAGCCTATAAGGAGTACCAGTACTGAGTCAATGTGCAGGGGTACCAGGTAGTTGAGGTAATAACTAGACTATATACAAGGAGTACCAGTACTGAGTCAATGTGCAGGGGTACCAGGTAGTTGAGGTAATAACTAGACTATATACAAGGAGTACCAGTACTGAGTCAATGTGCAGGGGTACCAGGTAGTTGATGTAATAACTAGACTATATACAAGGAGTACCAGTACTGAGTCAATGTGCAGGGGTACCAGGTAGTTGATGTAATAACTAGACTATATACAAGGAGTACCAGTACTGAGTCAATGTGCAGGGTACCAGGTAGTTGAGGTAATAACTAGACTATATATAAGGAGTACCAGTACTGAGTCAATGTGCAGGGTACCAGGTAGTTGAGGTAATAACTAGACTATATACAAGGAGTACCAGTACTGAGTCAATGTGCAGGGTACCAGGTAGTTGAGGTAATAACTAGACTATATACAAGGAGTACCAGTACTGAGTCAATGTGCAGGGGTACCAGGAAGTTGAGGTAATAACTAGACTATATACAAGGAGTACCAGTACTGAGTCAATGTGCAGGGGTACCAGGTAGTTGAGGTAATAACTAGACTATATACAAGGAGTACCAGTACTGAGTCAATGTGCAGGGGTACCAGGTAGTTGAGGTAATAACTAGACTATATACAAGGAGTACCAGTACTGAGTCAATGTGTAGGGGTACCAGGTAGTTGATGTAATAACTAGACTATATACAAGGAGTACCAGTACTGAGTCAATGTGCAGGGTACCAGGTAGTTGAGGTAATAACTAGACTATATACAAGGAGTACCAGTACTGAGTCAATGTGCAGGGTACCAGATAGTTGAGGTAATAACTAGACTATATACAAGGAATACCAGTACTGAGTCAATGTGCAGGGGTACCAGGTAGTTGAGGTAATAACTAGACTATATACAAGGAGTACCAGTACTCAGTCAATGTGCAGGGGTACCAGGTAGTTGAGGTAATAACTACACTATATACAAGGAGTACCAGTACTGAGTCAATGTCCAGGTGTACCAGGTGGTTGAGGTAATAACTAGACTATATACAAGGAGTACCATTACTGAGTCAATGTGCAGGGGTACAAGGTAGTTGAGGTAATAACTAGACTATATACAAGGAGTACCAGTACTGAGTCAATGTGCAGGGGTACCAGGTAGTTGATGTAATAAGTAGACTATATACAAGGAGTACCAGTACTGAGTCAATGTCCAGGTGTACCAGGTAGTTGAGGTAATAACTAGACTATATACAAGGAGTACCATTACTGAGTCAATGTGCAGGGGTACAAGGTAGTTGAGGTAATAACTAGACTATATACAAGGAGTACCAGTACTGAGTCAATGTGCAGGGGTACCAGGTAGTTGATGTAATAACTAGACTATATACAAGGAGTACCAGTACTGAGTCAATGTGCAGGGGTACCAGGTAGTTGATGTAATAACTAGACTATATACAAGGAGTACCAGTACTGAGTCAATGTGCAGGGGTACCAGGAAGTTGAGGTAATAACTAGACTATATACAAGGAGTACCAGTACTGAGTCAATGTGCAGGGGTACCAGGTAGTTGAGGTAATAACTAGACTATATACAAGGAGTACCAGTACTGAGTCAATGTGCAGGGTACCAGGTAGTTGAGGTAATAACTAGACTATATACCAGGAGTACCAGTACTGAGTCAATGTGCAGGGTACCAGGTAGTTGATGTAATAACTAGACTATATACAAGGAGTACCAGTACTGAGTCAATGTGCAGGGGTACCAGGTAGTTGATGTAATAACTAGACTATATACAAGGAGTACCAGTACTGAGTCAATGTGCAGGGGTACCAGGTAGTTGATGTAATAACTAGACTATATACAAGGAGTACCAGTACTGAGTCAATGTGCAGGGTACCAGGTAGTTGAGGTAATAACTAGACTATATACAAGGAGTACCAGTACTGAGTCAATGTGCAGGGTACCAGGTAGTTGAGGTAATAACTAGACTATATACAAGGAGTACCAGTACTGAGTCAATGTGCAGGGTACCAGGTAATTGAGGTAATAACTAGACTATATACAAGGAGTACCAGTACTGAGTCAATGTGCAGGGTACCAGGTAGTTGAGGTAATAACTAGACTATATACAAGGAGTACCAGTACTGAGTCAATGTGCAGGGGTACCAGGTAGTTGAGGTAATAACTAGACTATATATAAGGAGTACCAGTACTGAGTCAATGTGCAGGGGTACCAGGTAGTTGATGTAATAACTAGACTATATATAAGGAGTACCAGTACTGAGTCAATGTGCAGGGGTACCAGGTAGTTGAGGTAATAACTAGACTATATACAAGGAGTACCAGTACTGAGTCAACGTGCAGGGGTACCAGGTAGTTGAGGTAATAACTAGACTATATACAAGGAGTACCAGTACTGAGTCAATGTGCAGGGGTACCAGGTAGTTGAGGTAATAACTAGACTATATACAAGGAGTACCAGTACTGAGTCAATGTGCAGGGTACCAGGTAGTTGAGGTAATAACTAGACTATATACCAGGAGTACCAGTACTGAGTCAATGTGCAGGGTACCAGGTAGTTGAGGTAATAACTAGACTATATACAAGGAGTACCAGTACTGAGTCAATGTGCAGGGGTACCAGGAAGTTGAGGTAATAACTAGACTATATCCAAGGAGTACCAGTACTGAGTCAATGTGCAGGGTACCAGGTAGTTGATGTAATAACTAGACTATATACAAGGAGTACCAGTACTGAGTCAATGTCCAGGGGTACCAGGTAGTTGAGGTAATAACTAGAATATATACAAGGAGTACCAGTACTGAATCAATGTGCAGGGTACCAGGTAGTTGAGGTAATAACTAGACTATATACAAGGAGTACCAGTACTGAGTCAATGTGCAGGGGTACCAGGTAGTTGATGTAATAACTAGACTATATACAAGGAGTACCAGTACTGAGTCAACGTGCAGGGTACCAGGTAGTTGAGGTAGTAATGAGCCTATAAGGAGTACCAGTACTGAGTCAATGTGCAGGGGTACCAGGTAGTTGAGGTAATAACTAGACTATATACAAGGAGTACCAGTACTGAGTCAATGTGCAGGGGTACCAGGTAGTTGAGGTAATAACTAGACTATATACAAGGAGTACCAGTACTGAGTCAATGTGCAGGGGTACCAGGTAGTTGATGTAATAACTAGACTATATACAAGGAGTACCAGTACTGAGTCAATGTGCAGGGGTACCAGGTAGTTGATGTAATAACTAGACTATATACAAGGAGTACCAGTACTGAGTCAATGTGCAGGGTACCAGGTAGTTGAGGTAATAACTAGACTATATATAAGGAGTACCAGTACTGAGTCAATGTGCAGGGTACCAGGTAGTTGAGGTAATAACTAGACTATATACAAGGAGTACCAGTACTGAGTCAATGTGCAGGGTACCAGGTAGTTGAGGTAATAACTAGACTATATACAAGGAGTACCAGTACTGAGTCAATGTGCAGGGGTACCAGGAAGTTGAGGTAATAACTAGACTATATACAAGGAGTACCAGTACTGAGTCAATGTGCAGGGGTACCAGGTAGTTGAGGTAATAACTAGACTATATACAAGGAGTACCAGTACTGAGTCAATGTGCAGGGGTACCAGGTAGTTGAGGTAATAACTAGACTATATACAAGGAGTACCAGTACTGAGTCAATGTGTAGGGGTACCAGGTAGTTGATGTAATAACTAGACTATATACAAGGAGTACCAGTACTGAGTCAATGTGCAGGGTACCAGGTAGTTGAGGTAATAACTAGACTATATACAAGGAGTACCAGTACTGAGTCAATGTGCAGGGTACCAGATAGTTGAGGTAATAACTAGACTATATACAAGGAATACCAGTACTGAGTCAATGTGCAGGGGTACCAGGTAGTTGAGGTAATAACTAGACTATATACAAGGAGTACCAGTACTCAGTCAATGTGCAGGGGTACCAGGTAGTTGAGGTAATAACTACACTATATACAAGGAGTACCAGTACTGAGTCAATGTCCAGGTGTACCAGGTGGTTGAGGTAATAACTAGACTATATACAAGGAGTACCATTACTGAGTCAATGTGCAGGGGTACAAGGTAGTTGAGGTAATAACTAGACTATATACAAGGAGTACCAGTACTGAGTCAATGTGCAGGGGTACCAGGTAGTTGATGTAATAAGTAGACTATATACAAGGAGTACCAGTACTGAGTCAATGTCCAGGTGTACCAGGTAGTTGAGGTAATAACTAGACTATATACAAGGAGTACCATTACTGAGTCAATGTGCAGGGGTACAAGGTAGTTGAGGTAATAACTAGACTATATACAAGGAGTACCAGTACTGAGTCAATGTGCAGGGGTACCAGGTAGTTGATGTAATAAGTAGACTATATACAAGGAGTACCAGTACTGAGTCAATGTGCAGGGGTACCAGGAAGTTGAGGTAATAACTAGACTATATACAAGGAGTACCAGTACTGAGTCAATGTGCAGGGTACCAGGTAGTTGATGTAATAACTAGACTATATACAAGGAGTACCAGTACTGAGTCAATGTGCAGGGTACCAGGTAGTTGAGGTAATAACTAGACTATATACAAGGAGTACCAGTACTGAGTCAATGTGCAGGGTACCAGGTAGTTGAGGTAATAACTAGACTATATACAAGGAGTACCAGTACTGAGTCAATGTGCAGGGTACCAGGTAATTGAGGTAATAACTAGACTATATACAAGGAGTACCAGTACTGAGTCAATGTGCAGGGTACCAGGTAGTTGAGGTAATAACTAGACTATATACAAGGAGTACCAGTACTGGATCAATGTGCAGGGGTACCAGGTAGTTGAGGTAATAACTAGACTATATATAAGGAGTACCAGTACTGAGTCAATGTGCAGGGGTACCAGGTAGTTGATGTAATAACTAGACTATATATAAGGAGTACCAGTACTGAGTCAATGTGCAGGGGTACCAGGTAGTTGAGGTAATAACTAGACTATATACAAGGAGTACCAGTACTGAGTCAATGTGCAGGGGTACCAGGTAGTTGAGGTAATAACTAGACTATATACAAGGAGTACCAGTACTGAGTCAATGTGCAGGGGTACCAGGTAGTTGAGGTAATGACTAGACTATATACAAGGAGTACCAGTACTGAGTCAATGTGTAGGGGTACCAGGTAGTTGATGTAATAACTAGACTATATACAAGGAGTACCAGTACTGAGTCAATGTGCAGGGTACCAGGTAGTTGAGGTAATAACTAGACTATATACAAGGAGTACCAGTACTGAGTCAATGTGCAGGGGTACCAGATAGTTGAGGTAATAACTAGACTATATACAAGCAGTACCAGTACTCAGTCAATGTGCAGGGGTACCAGGTAGTTGAGGAAATAACTAGACTATATACAAGGAGTACCAGTACTGAGTCAATGTCCAGGTGTACCAGGTAGTTGAGGTAATAACTAGACTATATACAAGGAGTACCATTACTGAGTCAATGTGCAGGGGTACAAGGTAGTTGAGGTAATAACTAGACTATATACAAGGAGTACCAGTACTGAGTCAATGTGCAGGGGTACCAGGTAGTTGATGTAATAAGTAGACTATATACAAGGAGTACCAGTACTGAGTCAATGTGCAGGGGTACCAGGAAGTTGAGGTAATAACTAGACTATATACAAGGAGTACCAGTACTGAGTCAATGTGCAGGGGTACCAGGAAGTTGAGGTAATAACTAGACTATATACAAGGAGTACCAGTACTGAGTCAATGTGCAGGGGTACCAGGTAGTTGAGGTAATAACTAGACTATATACAATGGAGTACCAGTACTGAGTCAATGTGCAGGGTACCAGGTAGTTGAGGTAATAACTAGACTATATACCAGGAGTACCAGTACTGAGTCAATGTGCAGGGTACCAGGTAGTTGATGTAATAACTAGACTATATACAAGGAGTACCAGTACTGAGTCAATGTGCAGGGTACCAGGTAGTTGAGGTAATAACTAGACTATATACAAGGAGTACCAGTACTGAGTCAATGTGCAGGGTACCAGGTAGTTGAGGTAATAACTAGACTATATACAAGGAGTACCAGTACTGAGTCAATGTGCAGGGTACCAGGTAATTGAGGTAATAACTAGACTATATACAAGGAGTACCAGTACTGAGTCAATGTGCAGGGTACCAGGTAGTTGAGGTAATAACTAGACTATATACAAGGAGTACCAGTACTGAGTCAATGTGCAGGGGTACCAGGTAGTTGAGGTAATAACTAGACTATATATAAGGAGTACCAGTACTGAGTCAATGTGCAGGGGTACCAGGTAGTTGATGTAATAACTAGACTATATATAAGGAGTACCAGTACTGAGTCAATGTGCAGGGGTACCAGGTAGTTGAGGTAATAACTAGACTATATACAAGGAGTACCAGTACTGAGTCAACGTGCAGGGGTACCAGGTAGTTGAGGTAATAACTAGACTATATACAAGGAGTACCAGTACTGAGTCAATGTGCAGGGGTACCAGGTAGTTGATGTAATAACTAGACTATATACAAGGAGTACCAGTACTGAGTCAATGTGCAGGGGTACCAGGTAGTTGAGGTAATAACTAGACTATATACAAGGAGTACCAGTACTGAGTCAATGTGCAGGGGTACCAGGAAGTTGAGTTAATAACTAGGCTATATACAAGGAGTACCAGTACTGAGTCAATGTGCAGGGGTACAAGGTAGTTGAGGTAATAACTAGACTATATACAAGGAGTACCAGTACTGAGTCAATGTGCAGGGGTACCAGGTAGTTGAGGTAATAACTAGACTATATACAAGGAGTAGCAGTACTGAGTCAATGTGCAGGGGTACCAGGTAGTTGAGGTAATAACTAGACTATATACAAGGAGTACCAGTACTGAGTCAACGTGCAGGGGTACCAGGTAGTTGAGGTAATTTAGGAAATATGTACATGTAGGTAGGGGTAAAAGTGACTAGGCAATCAGGATAGAGATTACATCGCCTCATCCAGGGAGTGCACACACACACACACACACACACTCACTGACAGACACACACACACACAGGGAATGTTGTGTTTGTTTAATATTGTTTCAGGACTATGAAAATTGAAAAAATATTTAGCATATGGATTATGAAAACAACAAAAAGAAATGGGAAAATGGGAGAGGAGAAATGACTAGAGACAGTGTTGTTTAACTCACTGACCATGACCCATGAGTTCTTCTTACCTTTGTTCAGTAGAAAAGTCTCCCTCTCTAAACTTCATAGGAGGTTCCATAGACCAGTCACTCTTCATGGACACACAGCTGGGTACAGGGGAGGCTGGTCTCTCCTGCTTGATTGGGCTTCAACACAACAGAGACAAACATTACATCTCTCATCTACTCTGAGCTCAGATGGGGAAACAAGAGTTTCATTCCAAAACGCTATATATCCATTTTCAGAAATGTTGGTAAATTAGCTAATTTTGTTTAAAGAAATTATTAAAGAGATTGGTGTGTTTTTTCAGTAGCTAATCATGGCATGGGGTTGTTCGATGACAGACATGTATTTGTTTAAAATCTATCACTTGATGGTTTCACTTCAGAGAGACAAATAATCATGTTTTTTTGCACAATGCTATATATCTGCCTCACTCTCAGAGAAATAAGTAGTACTGCTAGGTTTTACACAGTAATAATATATCTGCCTCACTCTCAGAGAAATAAGTAGTACTGCTAGGTTTTACACAGTAATAATATATATATATCTGCCTCACTCTCAGAGAAATAAGTAGTACTGCTAGGTTTTACACAGTAATAATATATATCTGTCTCACTCTCAGAGAAATAAGTAGTATTGCTAGGTTTTACACAGTAATAATATATATCTGCCTCAGTAGTACTGCTAAGTTTTACATAGTCAAATGTGACCGATCAGCTCAATTTTATGTAGCAAAATTTGACATTTGTGTTTTTGACATTGGATAAAAGTAGAGACTCAGCTAGAAAAAGGTATATCATACACTACAGTTGAGGAACAATGGGAAAGTAATTCTGCTTTGAAAGATGATAAACTTGTAACCTCAATTTTGAGAAAATGGTCTTTGAAAGTTTTGGTTCACCTACTGGAGAGCTCTTCTTTATCTACAGTGGTGTTACTTTGGCAGATAATGTCACCCATCTAAATAAATGGTATATATATATATATATATAGTTAACTAAATGTATGGTGTTTTTGGTTTATGTCAGTTTCATTGTTTGTTCTGCTATAAATTGTTATGTTATGGTCGTAAGTGGTAAAATGAACTTGAAAATGTCATATTTTGCAATTCTGAGTAATTACTACTTTAGTAAGGATATACTTTATTCAGTACTACTGCAGTTACTAAATAATTCCAAAAGATGGAGGCATAAGATCACGAATGACATTTCAGAAGGTTAGTTTAGTTTTCTCCCTGGATACACCACCACTCCCCCTCACAGGAAAACTCCTGCACACGCTTTTTACTGTCCCTTTCCACACTGCTAACGCAAGAGGAACGACTGAAAAAGCATTTAACAGATTTCTGTGAAATAATATAATGATGATTCATGTTTATTATTACCTGTTTTTATACTCATGTTTTGAAATTATACTTCATTACTATAATGATTATCAATAAGCCTGAACATTAATTTAGTCACCTCTGGTCGAGAAAAACGTATTTTCCTAGTACATTCATTGTCAGATTCATCAACTAGCAGCGAGCACTCTGCCTTCTAGCACAAGCGAGGGGCATGTTGAGGTACATTTGCTAACCGCAAGGGTTGCATGATGTAATTTATTGGTGGGCTGGAAGACGCACTCTTGTCTTTTCTATTCCGAGGTTGTTTAATCGCAATATTAGATATTTAAAAATGCATGTATACTAGGGTTGAGGTTGGAGCATCTGACTAGTGATTATTTACCTGGGGTTCAACACCTGCTATAGTCACTATTTAATTGCTCTTCCAAAAGCATCACAGGCCTAATACGAGATATATAGCTAACTAAAGTAATGAGTGACCATTTCAGAAAATCATGGGACACATAGTATTTGGTTGCATGCGGGCGGCAGGTTGCTTAGTGGTTAAGAGCGTTGTGCCAGTAACCGAAAGGTTGCTGGTTCTAATCCCCGAGCCGACTAGGTGAAAAATCTGTCGATGTGCCCTTGAGCAAGGCACTTAACCCTAATTGCTCCTGTAAGTCGCTCTGGATAAGAGCGTCTGCTAAATAACCAATTATATTATATATTTATATATGCTATTTTATGTCAATCATATTGCTGCTTGTAGCCTATAACTGATGCTTCGTGGTCTTATGCTGCCATCTATTGGAAATATTTAGCTATTAAAAGTTATTAATTCACGTTCAGACGTTGGTGAGGCAGCTGAGAAATAAAGTGTATTAGATCAGTCTCAAACCTGCCCCACGCCAATTGCTGGACTTTCACACAGAGTTTATTAGGTCACCCAATTCAACCACATTTGAAAAATAAAACAAATGTGTCTTATTTATCAAGTGTTCTGTCTTGCTATTATACATATAATAAAATAACAACAAAATAATTAAAACACTATTTAATACTATAATTGTATTTATTAAGATAATATTATTACTAAAATAGTTTCTAAAAGTGTTCTAGGCTACCCTACCCTAGAATTAGGGGTTAGGGTTACGGCTAAAATAGGTTATAAGTAGGGTAAGAGTTTCTGTATAGCACTTCGTGACATCTGCTGGTGTAAAAAGAGCTTTATAAATACATTTGATTGATTGTTAGGTTTAGGGTTTATATGGCAAAAAACAGTATGGGTTTATAGCACTCTTGCTCCTCCCTTTGGCCATCTGTGGGTACTACATAACTCATTCATTAAATTTTTTACATTTACATTTTACATATTTAGCAGACGCTCTTATCCAGAGCGACTTACAGTTAGTGAGTGCATACATTTTCATACTGGCCCCCCGTGGGAAACGAACCCACAACCCTGGCGTTGCAAGCGCCATGCTGTACCAACTGAGCTATATGACACTTGCTAGGCTCATAATCTGAGGTAGCAACTGTGTCAGATCTACAAATCCATTAGCTAGACCACCCAATTAGACAACAATCACCCCATTATACCCATTTGGTTTGCAACTCAGTGAACCTGCGCAGCATTCGCTCAATTTGATGCCTATGAACGATGATTTCGATGCATATCAAATTACCCAGCAGCCATTTAGAAACAAAAAGTCATCAGAAAAATTGTTATTTCTTCATAAAAAAAATTATTCTGGCTGTTTAAATCTGCCACATCTTGAAAAAGAGGACAGGGACATGCATTTTGTTTAGATTGTACACTTTTTTCTTAAAACAAATATGTTTAACCATGACCAGAAAATGTTTAACGTTTGATGGCTTTGCGCCAGACAATACCTCTTAGACTGTGGCTCACCACAACATGTACTCAGGTTAACATTGAGCGCACTCACCAAGTAGCTGTAACCTTGTTAACAATTAGTTACCTGAGGTAAACCTACAGGGTTAACGCTCACCAAGTAACCGTAACCTTGTTAATAATAAGTCACCTGAGGTAAACCTACAGTAGAACTAATAGGAGCTGGTAGGGTGAAAAATGCCCAAACATGAGGCCTGTTTTTTCGCGATTACTTCATAACCAGAGACAGAAGGTAATATTATGTAACTGGGCTCCATGGCGGATGCAATGAACAAATTTTATCAGAAATAAACTTTGTAAAAAATGTAACTTGAGGCGCCCCGAAAATAATATTCAAAAAGTTCAGTCCTTGGACACAGAGGGGTTAAACACTAAAGTTACCGTCCATCTAGTGAAGAGGAGAACCGGACAGAGGGATGGTAGGTAGCCAGCATCCGTCAACGAGAGAGGGAGAAGCCCTCCACCGTATTTAACAGGTGGAAGAAACAACCCGGGAGCTCCATCGGTCCACAAGAAAAGCAGGCAGCCGGTGATGATGTAGTGGTAGCTAGGATAACTAGGATGCTGCTGGTAGAGTAGCTAGCTTAGCTAGCTGTACCGACTAGCTTGGCTAGCTAGCAGGTCGTTCGTCTGTCCCTCGAGGATGATGACGAATCCGGTGAACCACAAGATGAAACAAGGATAGCGAGTGAAAAGGATCTGGCTACACTCATACTGTCACTGACCATTACGCAAAAAAGCTAATTGAACAATAAACTTCGGCGTCTCAACACTGTAACGAACTCCGTCGTTATTCCCCAACATCACCTCAGCCCACTCTGCGCGTAACTGGACAATATGCTTGGCGCCAAACCGTACGTGGACGCGGACAGTTCTGTACGGGGACGCGGACAGTTCCAGAACGCGGACATGAGCAGAGCCACACAATACATTTACATTTACATTTTAATCACTTAGCAGACGCTCTTATCCAGAGCGACTTACAGTCAGTGAGTGCATACATAACCCAGTCTTTACACTGGCTTACATTAGTAATATTCATTTATTTATTTTTATATGTAAAACAAACATTCAACGTTTTTTTATAACAATATTTTGAGATCTGGGCCCATATCCACAAAGTGTCTCAGAGTAGAACATTGGTCGTTTAAGTGCTGAGAAGAAAGACATTTTACACTTATGGGTATAAATTAAAGCTATGCATGAAGCCTCTAGTCCCACCTAGTCGGCAGATATTTAGGACACCTCATGAGCTGTCCTAACCAGTTAAGAGTTAACAGCAGGTGTCTTGATAATACTATAGAATAATGCAGTGAGTCAGTGGTTCCTGCGCCACATGTAATTGCTTTGGAGTAGTTAAAATAATGTTTCTATATTTCTATATGATCAATCCATAAATAATATAGACCTACATGCAACAGTTTCTCTTCTCTTCTTAATAATTATGTACAGTACGTATTGGTGATTCAATAGCCTAGTTAATCATTACATGTCTTTTAACACACTATCTATGTTTTGCTCAGTCTGGCAGTTACCCAGAACTATCAGAGGCTCTCTCTCTTGTGGCTGCTGCTGATGACAACTGAATGTATGTTATCATAATAATGATGTCTGCATAACATTTTGTCTTCATTTTGGCAGATTAACTCATGCTTATTTCTGAATATTAACTCAGGTTTTCGCCCAGCGGCAAATGAGTTGGAGCTGTGGCAGGCGTTGGACCTGTGGCCGAAAAGTGTCCAGTTTGAATCCCGGGCCGGGCGCTGGAAAGAACGGACGGAATTGATCTGACCCCTGGAGGGCTGCTGGGTCCACGTCCTCAAAACAATCACCTTTCGTTGGGCCCTTGAGCAAGGCCCTTAACCCCACAACATGCTCTCCATCCAGGGGCGCTGCACTGCAGCTTGAACCTGTTCTGGTCTAAACTGTATGTGTGAAGTCTGCTGTTTGGGGGGGTTATGAACGGAGCAGAAAATACATTTTTGTTGTTTGCTGGAACTAATGGACAAAGTTGTACTGTATTGTAATGTATTGTATTGTAAAGAAGTCAGCCAGAGTTGGACCATCGTTCGAACAAAGAGATGCCTCCCTGGCCACCAGTGTGTTTGAATATAACGAAGATAAATTCTACCCCCCATACAATACTTTCATACACAGTAATTACTTTTATATATATATAATAATAATAATAATTAATTATACACATTACATTTTGGATAGATAGTACTCAGACATCTATAGTGTTTACAGTAATGACTATTACCGATCATGATCTTTTTTAATCCCACCCCTCTGCTACTCTCAGCCACGCCCAACTATCTTCGTAGAACGTCCTCTTTTGATTTCCACCTGCCATATTTTTTTCAACTGTGCTGTGATTTCTTACATGCATGTTTAACCTTTCTAGTCACATAGTATCCACAGACTAAATTAAAGATCAATATTTTTCATAAGAGTATTGTTCTATTGTTGATTGACTGACTATGGCTTTCCAAACCCCCAGCACTGCTATTTCTAAGGATAATTTTTTATGAATATTGGGATTTTTCAACCATTCCTATTTTCCTATAAATTGTATTCTTAGCAAATAATATTCCTATTTAATAGTAGTAGACATCATTCATAAATGACACCATGCAGGGTTCTATATGGAGCCATTTTGGTTCAGGGAAGAAGAACCTCTAGAGTTCTGATTAAAGAACCCTATAAAAGGTTTCTATATAGAACTTTTAGTGGTTCCATATATTAAGCAAGCGATAGAACCCTTGTTGTTTAAAACAGGAGTGAAGAGTGTGTTGATTTGATGGTAGTATTGTCAAAATTCCGCTTGTAACAACGATCAGAATTAGTAAAAACAATAACGTTCTGCATGACAACATATTAGACAATAACTAAGAGTAGGATAAATGATTGTGTCATGCAAAACTTCTATAGATGTGTGTGTATGCTGGTAAAGATGTGTGTGTGTGTGTGTGTGTGTGTGTGTGTCTGTGTGTGTGTGTGCTGGTGAGACAACCACATATCACAGTCAAATATACAAGATACAAACATTTCATTCCAGCTATATAGCGTTTTGCTTAACAAAAATTAATACGCAAAAATCTATTAATTAAAATCTTAGAACAAGAATATTTTACACGCACATGAATGTACCCATAAGCAATCATTTCTGATGTAAAATAACAAACGTGAAAAAATTGTGGATATAACGTTTTAGAAATAAACTCCTTATAAATTCTTAAACAACATTGTCATCTCACCTCTTAGCTTTGGTGTCATGTCCCCCAGAGAGACTTGTTTTAGAGGCAGGGACCCCCTCCTCTCTCTCCCCAGAGAGACTCATTTTAGAGGCAGAGCCCCCCTCCTCTCTCTCCCCAGAGAGACTCATTTTAGAGCACTGACCCCTAAACAGAGATCCAACAGTTTGGTTGTGGTTAACACAGTGACAACTAATTATTGAAGGTCAATTGTTCTATTTTATTCATTATCTCTTAGAAATAAAACATTTACTAACAGACACGTCCAAACAGTCAGGTGATTTAATGTAATCACATCAACACGTAGTTTAGTGAGCAGGTAGCTTAGTGGGTAAGAGCGTTGTGCCAATAACCGAAAGGTCGCTGGTTCTAATCCCTGAGCCGACTAGGTGAAAAATCTGTCGATGATACATTAACATTTTTACAAATTGTAAAATAACCACGATATATGAATCCTATAATACGAGATATGAACAATATGTTTTTGAATCTGACTTGCCAACGCCCAGTTAGCACCATTTTGTATGATTGAACTGTCACGTACCTGTCCCAGGTGTAATGGACTGTTAGATCTGAGTGTTTTACTGTCATTCTCTATACTATAATAACACCATATATTTAATTTCCCTACACACTTTACAATAATCCCTTGGAAGAGTCTTACCTTGTAGCCTGTATTCACAACCAGAACATGTCAAGTCATTGAGATATTTTCCGTTGTGCTGAGAGAGCACCTTCCTGATGACAAGTGGCTCTGTATCTGTGTTCTAGGTACAGTTGATCTTTGGATGCAATAATATCTGGTCAAAGTCTAGTGGCACAACACCATAGTATAGCATTAACATAACAGTAGTTTAACCTTTGGCCAGTAAAGGCCATGGAATACTATAAAATGTTGAATCATTATGATGGATCCAGTTTCAACATATCTCTAACTTTGAAGTATACAGTGGGGTCCCAAATTATTGACACCCTTGATAAAAATTAGCAAAAATGACTGTATAAAATAAATAATTCAAACACTGAGCTATATTGTCTGCCAAAAAAAATAGGAAATTAAATGATTTTATACTGATACAATTGCTCAGAGAAATAGATTTTGTTTAACAAGTAATACTTATTTTCTCAAAAAGGTAGGGGTCAAAATTGGCTCTCCCTTTCAATACCTCCCTTGTGAGGATATCGGCACTGAGGCTTTTTCTAAAATGTTTTCTGAGTTGGAGTGATATTAGACCATTCTTCCATACAGAATCCTTCCAAATGACCAACTACAGGAAGGTAAAGGTACAACTAAACACACAATAAAGAAACAAATCTCCCTAACTGACGGGAGGCTTGAATCTTAGTCATTTACCCACCGGCCTCTTACTACTAACTATCCCAATTGATAGATTCTACCAACATCATACAAACGTTTTCTGTAAGTCTTCACAAGGTTACATGGATTGGGTTAGATCCGTCGTCGGGTAAGGTCGGGTGAGGTCGTCGGGTAAGCTTGGCTTTATACATAGTTTGGGCTTTGTCGAGTAAAGCTAAAACTATGTATTTAGATTGTAGTTAGGTATTGTAGGAAGTTATCGTGGGTTGTTGTATGTAATTATTGTAGGTTAGTATTGTATTCGGCTGAGCACGAAGCTAGCTGTATTCGGCTGAAGCTAGAAGCTAGCTGGCTAACCCACCAACTGGACTAGCTGGCGGATAGCTACTGGCAACTATTAGCAACGGTATAGTTGTTTCACGCCTGAGAGTGCCTGTAATTATGCCAGCTGGCTGCCTACAATAGTTACATACAATAATTGCCTACCATTCAGCTGTTTTCTACCATTCAGCTGTTTTCATTGTCTGAACCGTTAACGCTAACTGGTAAACAATAGCTGGAACGACGGAGTGAGCAGACGCGAACAGTCTGAGTCAATTCAGTGACTAGCTTTGCACTTGGCTAGCTAACAGTAGCTGCTAGGGGTAAGTCATAACCTACATATGTACTTAGATTGTAGTTAGGTATTGTTGGTAGTTATCGTGCGTTGTTGTATGTAATTATTGTAGGTTAGTATTGTATTCGGCGGCGCCGGGCGTAGCACGAAGCTAGCTGGCTAACCCTCCACCTGGACTAGCTGGCGAGTAGCAATTAGCAACGGTATAGTTGTTTCACGCCTGGGAGTGCCTGTGGTTACGCCAGCTGGCTGCCTACAATGATTACATACAATAATTGCCTACCATTCAGCTGTTTTCTAACCTCATGTCTGAACCGTTAACGTTAGGTAGCAAGTGGCTACTGTGCTTGAAATTTAGCTAGCTTGTTGCTACCTGGATAGCTACTAGTAAACAATAGCTGGAACGACCTAGCGAACAGACGCAAACTGGCTGAGTCAATTCAGTGGCTAGCTTTGCACTTGGCTAGCTAACAGTAGCTGCTAGGGGTAAGTCATAACCTACATTTGTGTTTTGTTTTTTACATATTGATAGCCCGAGTCGTTCAGGGAATTCGGGACATGGGTGACTAGTTAACGTTAGTTTGGCTCTCTCTGTGTGTTCGTGCCGTTCGTGCTGCGCCTAGTTAGCTAGCTGAGTTAGTCTATTCATAGAAAACATTGAACCGCTGTAGTTTACAACAATTATAGTTTCTGAGGTGGAAGTTGGGAGAGTTATATTTGGGAGTTGTGGTGAGGGAGGCCCGCTCTCTCCTTTCCCAGATGTTTAGTTCATTTCATTCCGATCTCCTCTGCATTATTGTAGCCATTTGCTGCAGCCTGTCAACTATGCCTCTGCCTATCCCTGTTCTCTCCTCTCCGCACAGGCTACACAAACGCCTCACACAGCGTGGCTGCTGCCTCTCTAACCTGGTGGTCCCTGCACGCACCACTCACCTGGAGTTCCAGGTCTCAGGCAGCCTCTGGAACTGCCGTTCTGCTGCCAACAAGGCAGACTTCATCCCAGCCTATGCTACCCTCCAATCCCTCGACTTCTTGGCGCTGACGGAAACATGGATTACCACTGAAAACACTGCTACTCCTACTGCTCTCTCCTCGTCTGACCATGTGTTCTCGCATACCCCGAGAGCATCTGGTCAGCGGGGTGGTGGCACAGGAATCCTAATATCTCCCAAGTGGACATTCTAAATTTTTCCCCTAACCCATCTGTCTATCTCCTCATTTGAATTCCATGCTGTCACAGTCACTAGCCCATTTAAGCTTAATATCCTTGTCATCTATCGCCCTCCAGGTTCCCTTGGAGAATTCATCAATGAGCTTGACACC